>NC_080676.1:41072411-41374597 GCF_030445035.2 Dasypus novemcinctus
CTCTTCTGCCCTTTTTATTTGAACAATAATTAATACTATACTTGATAAATATATGTCTCAGAGACTTAAATCTTTGGTCCATCCATGTGCCAGTTGAGCCCTGAATTTCAGAAGAGTTGCAACACCTACTCTCCAGTTCATTGGACTCACCCAAGGCAACTAACAAGGAGATGATGATGGACAATGTACATCCCAAGGAAAAGAGAGTGTCTGCAACTGCAAACAAGATAGCTCCATCCATCTGGGCCATGGGATCTAAGCCCCCTTTCAGTTAGAAGCCAAGTGGCCATCACCATCCCAAAATCCTCAAGATTGGGGAATTAACAATGGACTAAAGTAGACATTATTCTTCTTCTAAAGACTCAGTATTATTCCAGCAATGAAAGAACTCTTAGCATTAATGTAAAGGCAGTGGTCACCAGAGCTTCTGAGTGATGGGAGAGGGAAGAATAGGTGTAATATGGGGGCATTTTTGGCACATTGGATTTGTCCCACATGACACTGCAGTGGCCACTATATATCTTGTCATAGCAGATACAGGCCACTATATATCTTGTCATAACTTACAAAATTGTGCAGGACAGAGTGTAAAACTATAATGTAAACTGCAGTCCATGGTTAGTAGCAATGCTTCAATATAGGTTCATCAATTGTAACAAATGTACCACCCTAATGAAGGATGTTGTTAATGTGGAAAAGTGTGGGAGGAGGACATATATTTTTTTTTATGTAACATTTATGTAATCTAAAACTTCTTTAAAAATAAATTTTTTTAATGAAATAAAATTTAAAAAATTGGGGCCATCACATACCTCTGCAATTAGAGAGAGCACTGAAAATAAAGCAAAGCAGATATCAACTAATATGTCTGAGCAATAAGCAAATGATGGTGAATGAAACATTAGAGTTTCTCTTTGTGGTGATGGAAAAGCTTTGCCAATTGACAAGAGATAAAATGAGATATTTTAGTCTGTAGATATGTTATCGGAATAAAGAGTTTTTTAAAAACGTGTGACTATACAACACAAAAAAGTGAACCTTAATGTAAATTATGGACTATAGTTAATAGTTATAATCATATTGTGTCATCCATTCTTAAAAAGGTACCACACTAATGTAAAATGTTAATAATAGGGAACACTATGTGTACAAGGAGGTGTTATATGGGAACTCTGCTTTCCACCTGGTTTTTCTGTAAACCTACAACTACTCTAATTAAAGAAAAACAGAAGAGGAAAGGAGAGGGGAGGGGAGAAAGAGAAAGAGAAAGAGAAAAAGAAGAGGAGGGAGAAATTCTGTCTGATTCAAAGCAACAAATTTAGAAGGCAAGTACATCTAATTATATAAACACTAAAAATCATATCACCCCAATGTCTTCCAAATTTTTATGCCTCCTTTCTTAAGGAACTTTAAAAGCCCTTCACATGGGGGAAAGCAACTATACATAATTGAGCATCTATTGTGTGCCATGCACTATACTGGACATTTTCTATATATTCTCTTGTTTTAATTTTTACAAAATTTTAAGATGAATCCTCTTTTTTTAAACAAGGAAACAGTAAGAAAATTTTGCAATATCAGAAAACTACCAAGTGATCCTCATTCTGGTCCATCTGACTCTAAAGTCCATAGTAAAAATAAAAGACTTTTTTTCCATATTCACTACTCTCCATTCAAAATGGAATAATCACTTTAAATTATTGGTATGAAAATGTATTGCTGGGAAGGGGATATGGCTCAAGCGATTGGACTCCCACCTACCACATGGGAAGTCCCAGGTTCAGTTCCTAATGCCTTCTAAAGAGAAGAGGAGCAGACAAAGAAAACACACAGTGAGTGGACACAGAGAGCAGACAGTGAGCACAAACATGGTGGGGGTGGGTAAATAAATAAATTAAAATAAATAAAGTATAATGGTTTTATATAGGTTGCCAAAGACCAACATATTGAAGTATGAGAAGCTCAAATAAAATGTCTTTTCAAGAAAGCAAGTGCACCCCTCCCCTCTTTATTTCAATTGAAGGGATTTTTTGGTCACATAAACTATATGTAAATACCCTCCACCTCACCTCCACCCCAGACTATTGAACTCTACTGGTTGGCCAGCCTTCAACATGGCAATCTGAATTCTCTAAGGGCTGTTGGAATGCTTCTCCCTGGAAGGAAAGATCCTTTATCCAAGGGGATAGTTGTAAAATATATACGGAGAGCTCATTGGCCCCTTCCAATCTGCCCCTACAGGGCTGTTTCTCTTTTCACCAGACCTCAGTCAGCAGCTCAGCCCTCTCCCTTCATCATGGTGGCTGCCATGCCTCTTCCCTCTCCTCCCAGCTTCCTTTTCCATCTCTTTGGTAATTTCTCCAATACCTCCAAGTTCTACGAAAACAAACTGACCTTTATAGACATTATCATTTTTTCCTTTCACCAACCACGGAACATAAGGCCTTTAGCATTTCTCTGTTGTGTTTGTCTGTGATGGTTGCTGAGAGGGCCTTTTTTTTTGTTTTTTCACCAAAGAGGTAGATGGATTTTGTACTTCTAAAAGGCAGATGAACTGTTTCTGAGACCCAGGCAAAAAGCCTGTGCTTTCCTGGAAACTGCTTTCTGGAAGATCAAGGGGTATATTTGTGTGAATATGTTTTTACTGCTAATGTCTGTAAAATGTCAATGATCAGCACATTAGGGGTAACCATCTTTCTTGGTACTTCTGAGTTCATGTTTGTGTGAGGCTGGTTTGTTTGCTCGGTGGTGTTTTTGTTACTATTGTTTTGTTTTTCATGCATACTTTTTTGTTTGTTTTTCCTACCTTTATTAACAACACGTAGTACAAATTCTTAAAATCCTTTCGTATCCGTCACAAATTAACAAAAAATGAGTATAGATTTCTGTTATAACCAGTGAAAGCAATTAAACTTTATAAAAATAAACTCCCCAAAAAACAAATCATCATTCTGGAATGACGGAAATAGTCAGTTAAAAAAAAAAAGTCATTAGCTTGAGAACATAAAACTGAATAGAAATCTACTAAAGTGTTGATTGTTCACAGATATTAGCCAATCCATGACTTTTTACTCCATATCATGCCATGTTACGTTTTTTTGAACATTAGAAACAATCCTGAGACAGTGTGACATCACTCATAAAAGAAAAATACCTGTTCACAATGTCTATAATACAGTTTACTCCAAAAATTTGGAAGTAAATATATATTATTCTATTCTAATGCAAATTTCTGTGTGTGTGTGTATGTATATTCTCAATATCTCACATTGGCTTCTTTGACATTCCTTAGGTTGAGCAACCTCTTATCTATGTTAAGAAACAGTGCATAAAAATTATCACAACAAATGCTATGGAGTAAGTTATAAGCTTTTCCTCTGAATTTAGGTGAAGAAAGCAAGTTTTGTTCTTAACTAAACATAAGTCTACCATTCTAATGCCATATCTTAGAGATCGATCATTAGATGTTGCTAGTGGTTTTTTTGTTGTTGTTGTTTCTTGGTTCTTTTTGTTGTTTTGCAGGGAGAAGGGAAGAAATTTAAAGTATAATTCTTGAGATCACTTTCTGTATAGGGAATTCACAGACTAAAGGGAATATACTCTCTCTCTCCCTCAAAATTCAACTTTAACACTTCATATATATGTCAAGTGCTTCATTACATTTCCATTCACTAGGAAGTAACCGTTTCTCATCTCTACCACCATTTAATTCCAGAAGACATATTAAGAAACAAATGGTTCCAATCTCATAGCCTGTACTTCTCCCAACTGTACTGACTGCTAACAAAAGAAATGCTCATGGTGAAATTAAGATGCAATAGGGGGTTTTACTCAACTTTATAATTCACTACTAGGAAGAGCATTTCAGAACTATCTTCTAGGAGAGAATAATCTGCTCCCTAACAAAGATTAAGTCATTCATTGAGGTTGTCTCCTTAGCAGTTCATATTAATAAAGAAGCATGAGCTGAACTGATGATTGCTGCAAAGGGGAACTCACAATCACCTCTTCTGAGAAGACTCTCGATTTTTTATTTCTGGTGAATTACAGTGTGATATTTTACATGTTTTAACTCTTGATATTCAAAACATTTAAATTGATAGGTCTTTTAAATCTAAGGCTGCAAAACAGGGACTTGCCAATATTTCTAATGGAAAGTCTCCAAAAGTACATAAGAATACATATATTGACTTCTTGTTTCAATGAGTATCAAGATTAATTGTCCTTGTAAAGGTAAATAAATATTGACAGAGGTTTCACTTTGGTCCATATTTTCTGCTCAGGTCAATAAATCTTGGTATTCATCTCAACAGAAGTCAATATCAGATGATTATTAATTCATGGTATACTGGACTACCAGCCAAAACTACAACTTAACATATAGAAACACTCCTGCACACCAATTTATGTTCAAATAAATACTTCGAACAAAAATAATCACTGAATTACTTCATATATTTAATGGAAAGAGAGAACGACTTGCAGATACTGAGCATGTGAAAGAATCTGATATTTTTCTAAAAAACAAAAAGTGAGCCCTTTTATCTCACAATTTGACATTTTGCTTCTTTGCTTATAAATCCCCTTTCTGCTTGAACTACTAATGAGTTTATATATATGTAAATAATGGTATGAAAAGAGGGGAAAAAGAACAGAAAAATAGAAAAAAGAGGAAAGAAAAGAGAGAAATTGGGAAGAAAGACGGGAAATAGCATGTACAAAGGGTACCAAAGAAGAAATAGGTCAGAATAATTGAGAGACATAAAGGACAAAATAGCAAAGTAGAAGATAGTAATAAAATCAGACAGAAAAAAATTTTAAACATCACCACTAGTTAGCTATGCATTTTCATAAAGTTCAGCAAAAAGATATTTCTTTCCAATATTTTTCCCCATTTTAAAAGATGGTTTGCCCAACTCTAATGACTTATACATCATATATATTCTAGTTTTTCATTCAAGATCTAAAACGCAAAAAGCTATTAATTTATATAAATAACTCAAAGAAAATTTAAAGCAAATATTTTTACTCAGTAAATTTAGGACAAGTTCATTGAAGTCTTTAAGGACATCTCTGCTAATAAAGGGGGAAATAATTAAATATCATTAAGTGAATATTTCATATGAAAATATGGCATTTTTTAATTTCCTATGAAAGCACACTAACATTTGAAGACAGATTGCCCAAAAGAAATTGTTCATCAACATTAGAAATTGACAAGCATATCAAAAGTTATTGATCTTTATAGTGTTTCAGTCTAGATAAATTTGCAGGAAAGCAAGTGCCAACTAAGACTGATAACATTAGCCAATTGATATTACCCAGGGAGGGCTTTTACCCATTAACTGGGCTTAGGCTCTACATTCCTGAAGCACTGTATTTCTGGTCTTCACTGTTGCTTTTATAAATCAAAACAAGGTTAAAAATATCTGTCTTTGCCTTACAAGAGTTGAGATTTTCCAGAAGCTTCTGATTAGTGTTTATATTAACTGAGCACTTCATATTCAATAGGATATTTTTAAATGCAAATTTATCTTAAACATTATATACTTTCTAAGACTCATGAGGCAATCATTGGCTTAATTTATCAACCAAAAAGAAGTGATGCTTATTCAAATGACTAGGCTATAATAAAACATACCTAGATATCTAAGACACTCCTTTGAATCACTATGAGAATTTTAGAGGTGAAAAGAAACTTGGAGACCATCTTATCCAAAATTTTCTTATTAAAAAGAGGGAAACCAAAACAAAAGAGAAAACACTTTGTTGATTGGTAGCAGAAGCAAAGTGAGAGTCTAGACCTGATCTCTTTATTTTACTTTTTAAAAAAGCAGTATGACCAGTCACCTCCTTAATGTTTTTAATTTGGTAATGAAATATACAATACTATATTTTGCTAATAAATTCCACAAAAGAAATACCTTTGAAACCTAAAATCTTCACCTAAAGCATCTTTATCTTGCTCCTAATTTCAGAAGGAAAGCTTTCTCTTTCACCACTGAGTATGATGTTAGCTGGGGTTTTTCATATATGCCCTTCATCATATTGAGGAAGTTTCCTTCTAATCCTAGTTTTCTAAGTGTTTTTATCAAGAAAGGGTGCTGAATTTTGTCAAGTCCCTTTTCTCTGTACATTGAGAGGACCATGTTTTTTTTTTCCTGCATTCTGTTAATGTGATATATTACATTAATTAATTTATGTTGAACCATCCTTGCACATATAGGATAAACCCTACTTGATCATGGTGTATAACTCTTTTAACATGCTGTTGGATTCAGTTGCTACTATTTTGTTGAGGACTTTTGCACCTATATTTATGAGGGATATTGACAGTCTGTAATTTTCTTTTGATATCTTTATTTGGTTTTGGTACTAAGATGATGTTGACCTCACAGAATGAATTGGGGTATGTTCCCTCCTGTTCAATTTTTTGGAAGAGTTTGAGAACAACTGGAGTTAATTCTTCTTGGAATGTTTGGTAAAATTTACCTGTGAAGCCATCTTGTCCTAGGCATTTCATTGTTGGGAGATTTTTGGTTACTGATTGAATCTCTTTACTTGTTATTGTTATTGGTTGAAATCTTCTATTTCTTCTTGAGTTACTGTAGATAGCCTGTTTGTTTCTAGGAAGTTGTCCATTTCATCTAGGTTATCTAATTTGTTAGTGGGTACTTGGTGATAGTGTCATAGTTTGCTGAAGGCTGCCAAAGCAATGTACCAGAAATGGGTAGGCTTTTTATAATAGGAATTTATTAGAGAAAAGCTTACAGTTCCTAGGCTGTGAAAATGCCCAGATCTAGGCATCAGTCAGAGATACTGTCCTCCTAAAGGTCAGCTTCTGGTGGTCTGGACTCCTGCCAAATGGTAAGGCAAAATAATGACTAGTCTCTGCCGAGATCTCTGCCTTCCCCTCCAGGCTCATTTTCTCCCCAAACTCAGCTATGTGTGATCAGGCATATGATTCATCTCTCCCCTCACCTCGGGGATGCACTTTGTCAGCTTCAGGCTGCTCTGCTGATTGAAGCCTGTCTCTCTGTCATTTGGTGTTTCTTTCTACAGCTGCAGCTGATCCTGGAGTCCTCCCTCATATGGCAGAATAAAATGGAAGCACCCTTTCTCTACCCTCTCCTCAATTTATATAGGACTACAGTAAAGGATTAAGACCCATTCTGGGTCCAGTAATATAATCAAAGGCCTTTAACTGAAGCCATCTAATCAAAAGTGATATTTTTCAAGATGCATTACTAGTTGGCACTTGGTAATAATCCCTCAGTGCCAGGGACGCTCATTCCCAGGAGTCATGACACACAACGGGGGGAAGATAGTACATTTCTTTGCTGAGTTTGGCTTAGAAAGAGGCCACATTTGAGCAACAAGGAGGCTTACAGGAGGTAACACTTAGGCCATGTATAATACTAGG
Source organism: Dasypus novemcinctus (assembly GCF_030445035.2). Taxonomy (NCBI): domain Eukaryota; kingdom Metazoa; phylum Chordata; class Mammalia; order Cingulata; family Dasypodidae; genus Dasypus; species Dasypus novemcinctus. The sequence continues at coordinate 41,079,835 of NC_080676.1, forward strand.
CTAAGTTTCAATATCACAGGTAAAGGTTCATAAGTACAATCATCAATATCAAGGGTCTGATGTAATGGTCTGTCTCCCTTCACTATTGTCCTGCATGACATTGCAATGACAGATACAGGTCATTATACATTTTGTCATAACCTATAAAATTGTATAGGACAGAGTGTAAACTATAACGTAGACTACAGTCCATGGTTAATAGCAATGCTTCAACATGTGTTCACAAATTGTAACAAATGTACCACACTAATGAAAGTGTTGTTAATGTGGGAAAGTGTGGGAGGGAGAGTGGGCGGGCCATAAGAGAATCCCTTACATTTTTTATGTAACATTTATGTAATCTACACCTTCTTTAAAAATAAGAATAAAAAATGTAATTTTTTAAAAGTGATCTAATCAAAAAGTCCCTTAACTGAATCTAATCAAAAGACTCAATCCACAATGGGTTTACAGGCAAAGGAGTGGATTTGCTCTAAGAACAGGACTTTCTGGAGTCCACGAAAGACTCAAACCAGGACAGATAGTATCATCTTATTAACATTTTTATTTCTGTGGGGATTGGTAGTGATACCCCTACTTTCGTTTCTGATTTTAATTATTTGCATCATTTCTCTTTTATTGTTAGTCTAGCTAAAGGTTTGTTGATTTTGCTGTTCTTTTCAAAGAACCATCTTTTGATTTTGTTGATTCTATTGTTTTTATTCTTTGTCTTCACTCTAATCTTTGTTATTCCTTCCTTATGCTTTGGGATTAGTTTGCTCTTCTTTTTCTAGATCTTCCAGTTGTGACATTAAGTCTCTGATTTGAGAGCTTTCTTCTTTTTTAATGTAAGTGTTTAGAACTATAAATTGCCCTCTCAGCACTGCCTTTGCTGCGTCCTATAGATTTTGGGATGTTGTATTTTCATTTTCATTCACCTTAAGATGTTTCCTATTTTCTCTTGTGATTTATTCTTTAACCCATTGGTTAAGAGTGTGTTGTTTAATCTCAACATAATTATGAATTTCCCCATTCTCCCTTTGTCATTGATTTCTAGCTTCATTCCATTGTGGTTGCAGAAGCTACTTGTACAATTTTAGTCCTTTTTATAATTTTTTGAGAACATTTGGTCTATCTTGGAGAATGATCCATGTGAACTGGAGAAGAATGTGTATTTTGCTGCTGTTGGGTGAATGTTCTATGTTTTATATATGTATATACACATATACATGCTTGTTAGGTCTATATTTTATAGTTCTATATTATACATATACATACCTGTTAGGTCTAGTTGATTTATAGTATCATCAAAGTCTTATATATCCTTAATGATCTTCTTTCCAGATATTCTATCCATTAATGAAAGTGGTATATTGAAGTCTCCTACTCTTAATGTAGAACCATCTATTTCTCCCTTCAGATCTGCTTCATATATTTTAGGGCTCTGCCATCAGCTGCATTTATATTTATAATTGTTATGTTTCCTAGTTAAATTGACCCTTTATCAGTATAAAGTACAGTCACTGTCCCTTGTAAGAATTTTGGATATAAAGTTTATTTTATCTGATATTAGTTTACATACCCCAGCTCTCTCTTGCTTACTATTTACAGGGTTTATTTTTTTCCATCCTTTCACTTTTAACCTACCTGTGACTTGGAATTTAAGTTAAGTCTCTTGTAAATAGCATCAAGTCATGTTTATTTTCTATTCATTCTGACAATCTCTGCCTTTTAATTGGAGAGTTTCATCCATTTACATTTAAAGTAACTACAGATAATGCAGGACTTCTTTTTTCCATTCTGTTATTTGGTCTTTGTGAGTCTTATGCCTTTTTGTCTCTCAATACTTCCATTCATGTCTACTTTCATATTTATTTCTTTTTTGTTGTACAATTTTGAGTCCCTTCTTATTTCTTTCTGTACATATTTTTAATTCATTTTCTCTGCAGTAACCCTGGGGCTTAAATTTAATATCCTAAATCTATAACATTCACATTTGATTCGGTACCAACTAAACTTCAATAGCACACATAAACACTGCTCCTATATTCTTCTATCCCCCTTTGTGTTGTACTTGTTACAAATTATATCTTTGTTCATTGTATGCCTACACCATAGATCCATCATTACTTTTTATGTATTTGCATTTTAGAACCTGTAAGAAGAAAAAAGTGGAGTTACAAAGCAAAAAGTACGATACAAGTACTGCCATTTATAATTACTTATATGGTTATCTTTACCAGAGGTCTTTATTTCTGTATTTTGTTTAATTCACTATTTTCATTTTCTATCAGTCTGAAGGATTCTGTTAGCACTACTGATAGGGCAGGTTTAGTGTTCACAAACTCCCTAAGCTTTTGTTTATCTGGAAATGTCTAGCTCTCTCCCTCCGTTTTGAAAGACAATCTCACTGGATACAAAATTCTTGATTAGCAATTGTTTTCTTGCAGCTCTTTAAACATCTCATCCCACTATCATTCTTGTCTCCATGGTTTCTGAGTAGAAATCAGCACTTAATCTTATTGGAATTCCCTTGTACATAATATGTTGCTTTTTTCTTGCCATTGTCAGAACTCTTTCCTTATTCTAAGCATTTGGCAGTTGGAATACTATGTGTTGTAGCATGGTTCTCTCCAAGGATACTCTGTCTGGGGTTCACTGAGATTCTTAAATGTGCATGTTCATGTCTTTTGTTAAATTGGGGACGTTTTCTGCTATTATTTCTTTGACTAATCCTTTTGCCCTTTTCTCTCTCTCTCTTCCTTCTTAAATTCTCATATTCTGCATATTGGTATGCGTGATGGTGTCCTACAGGTCTCTTAGGCTTTGTTCAATTTTTTTAATTCTTTTTTTTTTTCCTGCTCCTCAGCCTGAATCATTTAAATTTCCTGCTTTCAAGGCACTAATTCTTTCTTCTGCCTGGTCCAATCTGCTGTTGAAACCCTCTAGGGAATTTATGATCTTCAACCCCAGGATTTTGTTTGGTTCCTTTATAAATTTTTATCTTTTTATTGAGATTTCATACTGTTCATTGTTTTCCTGATATCTTTAAGTTCTTTCATTGTATATCCCTTTAGCTCCTTGAGCATATTGAGGATCATTTTATTAAAAGACTCTGTTTGGTATATCTAATGCCTAGTCTTCTTCATTGATGATTTCTGTATTTTTATTTTGTTCCTTTGGTCATCATTTCATGTTTCTCTTGTAATCTTTTTCTGCACACTGTACATTTTAATATTTTAAAGTATTAACTCTGGTGTTTAGCCTGTTCCCTAAATTTACATCTAGTTAGTGATATGACAAAGTTCTCCTTGAGTGCTAAGAGCTAACAAAAACAAACCAATGCAAGAAATACTTCACAGTCTTTGCAAACTGGCTGTTCATTGGCTGGAGCTCTCCTTCAGTATTTAGTCCTCCTATCAAGAAGATCAAAGAATGTAAAGTGCAGTTTCCTCTCCTCATTTTTTCTAAGCCTGTATCTTGTCCTGGGCTTATGCTTACTCATGGTATTAGAATTCTGTTTACGGGAATTCAAATGCCCCCTCTACTGCTCATAAAATAGACTTTCAACCCCTCCTCAGTACTCTATTATATTATTTAAAGCAGGTAATTCTTAATTGTTTTTTACACTCCTTTAACTCAAGCTTCTTCTGCCTACAGGGCAAGTGCACAAAAATAGAGGCTCAGTAAAGAAATGTTTGTTTTAGCAGAAAAATAGAAACAAGCCAAATATTCCTAAATATAGGAACAAATTAATAAATGTATTGATTCATGCACTACTACACAGAAGTTAAAATGAAGAAATCTTTTGAGCCTTTATCAGCATGTATTAATCTCAAACACAAAGAGCAAAGTAAAAAAAAAATGATATACATAGTAAAATATCATTTAGGTAAATTTTAAAACATATCAAAGGTTTATGGTGGAACAAACGCAGTAAAAGACCAAAATGTACAGAAACATAAAAATGGGCATAGAAATACTTCACACCAACTCTAAGATGTAAAATAAGAGGAGCAGGAGAGAGGGGTGTGGTTGAACTACATCCCTAAAGCTTTAGGTCTTTTACAAACAAGAATTCATTAGCAAATAAGCAAGATGTTAATATCAGGGTAGTTGGTATTACTTCTTTCTGTTCTTTTTTATGCATTTGAAAAAATTCAAAATTAACACAAAATGAATTATTCATAGTATTGACATGCAAAAAGAACGATCTCTCTCTTTAGAAATCCTAAATCCTGCTCACAGGGTGCCTAGAGTCACTCCTCAGAAAATTGCTCATCAAAGCAGAGTCACCCTAAGGGCAAGCAATCCTAACTAAAGAACCTGCAGTTGCTTCTGGCTTTCATGGGTGTGGTCTAGAGTTGAAGACCAGAGATTTCAAGTATTAGAAACTAAAATAAATAAATTATATAGCTATACACGCATGCACACACACACGTACACATACAATTAACATCATTATTTTACCCTACAAAAAAGCACTATAACACAAGGGAAAAAATAAGAATAATCATCTCAGAATAAACAAAAGCCTTTTCAATTAAATTGGCTTATCTTCATGAATAACTACATTTTTTCCATCTTATTTTGTCTCAGAACAGTGAAAACTTCCTAATAGATAAGCATGAGACCGCAAGACAATGTTGCGGAATCGCCTGTTTCAGGAAAACACTTGGCATTCAGTCACCAACCAGATCCCAAATTACCAATAAAACTAGCATTATGATAAGACATCTGTATCAACCTCAAGTGGATTTCAGGAATTACTTCATGAATGTTTGCATTTTCTTCACCAATCCTTCCAGTTGCGTGTTCCAGTGAGAAACAAAGGACGTCCGAGACTAAAAGTACAATATGCTCTGAACTCAGTCACATTCATTTATTGCCAATTACAAAAAGTTGTTTCTTTTACGGGTTCAAGAAATAAGATAATTCCATCCTTTTGTACTATACCTTGCCTTGCTTATTTTTGTTTAATTCTGCAAAATATGCACAGATCACATTTAGATATTAGAAAAACACTTTTATCTAGGACTGGCATCCTAGTCCCAGGTTTGGTGCATTAATATTACTGTCTTCTATTCCATTCAGCACAGACATACATTCAGTTTCCTGGGGCTGGTGACCTGACCACTGACTCTGAAGAGTTTGAACGGAAAAGCTAATGCATCACACTGAAAACAGACATGAGGCTACTGGGATTTCACAGGGGTGGGAATGAGAGGGAAGGTTGGGAGATAAGAAGAAATTAGTTCTTTAGGAAAAGAGAAGGATGGCCTAGTCTATCAGCACGGTGCCGACAGGTCGAATGCATGACAGCACAACCTGTTGAATAAATGGTTCCCTTTCCATTCACTCTTATGCCCAGTTCCAAAGCCATCGCTGTAGGGTCAGCCACCTCACAGTCTGTCTCTCACAGAACATCCTCCTGGAACTTCTATCTAAGAGTCACATAAAAAACCTCCGCGTTCGAAGTATTTTCAACCTATGTAGGAAATATAAAATAACAACTTGTGATTAGAACAAAGTAATAAAATTATGTAAAAGATTAAGTTAAATATAGTTATTTAAGGTATATTTTAATACTATTAGTATATATTACTACATATAATATTAGTATGGATTAAATAGTGGTAAATAGAGAAACCACTGAAATTAATCCATACTGAGAAACATAAGCATACCTGTCTCTCTTTCATTGTTTAAAGAGAAAGCTATAGTTGGAACAATGGGCAATCTTGTAGCTCAAGTACTGGAACTTCAGTTACTATGTATTTAAGGCACTAGGTTCTGTAACTTTTCCTTTTCCCCCAACCATATCATGTAACTGCCTCCCTGCCTCCCTCCTTTCCTCCCTCCTTGCTTCCTTCTTCCAAAAAGACAATTGAACATCTGCAGAGTACCAAGCACAGCAACTCATAAACAGAACTCTAGGTTACGTTATAAGTTACAGTTTACCGCATGCCTTACAAAGCTCGATTCTGCACATCTGTGCAACACAGTGTCATCTCATCTTCCTCATCTTTGAAATGATTAATTGAACTTCCAACTTCTGTAGCACCTGAATGGTGCTTCTCCCTTCTCAGACACCACCGTGGGCTCCCACCAGTGACCAAACCACACAGCTGGCTTCCTCACTTCGCAGTTCCCTTAGAATCTGATGATGAACACCGCACTCTGCTTTGAGCATTGTCTTAAGTGCTTTCAAAGTATTAAGTTCTGGGTAACTCAAGTTCCTTCTATGGAAAAGGATTTACTCAGCAGTAACATTTGACTGTGCATATAATGCAGCCTTGACATTTTATGAATAGGGAAATGAAAGCGTGAGTTGAAGAAGGTTTGACAGCAAGAATGAAAGAATGAAGATTCAACTTAAGCTGTTGAAAGCCTAACAAGATAAAGACAGACAGGAGAGATTCTCCTTAAATGTGATGAAATAAGGCCTGAAGGGAAGGAACGAGAGAAAGATTGAAAAGAATACTCTTCAAAACAGAAGATTAATGTGTTCAACCTGACAGTAACATGTGGCTAAATTAATCAAAGTACCAATAGCCTTAAACAGCAGAAAAGAATAGAGACTTATGCAGCAATCATCTTTGATGGTAAGTGTGAAATTTGAAGTAGATCACAGAGGTGGAGAAAATAATTTTGAGGGAAAATAATTGTTGTGATTAGACAACATTCTCATAATACATAAATGTGACTGTTGACCCTGTCAAGGTCATCTTTGCTTTCCTTTCCTTGCATTTTATTTCTGCCATGTAAAATTTTGGAACAAGAGACTAATCTCAAGTCTTATTACCTAAAGGGAAATTTAACTTCAAATAATTTGGTTCTTTTGATCTTTAATGATGAATTTTTGAGGAGAAAAATTTTAGGAGTAAGCCTATTGGTAAAATTAATAAGCACTGTCCACTTCTCCTTGCCTAACTCCCAAAAGCCTCCCACAGTCCCAGATACCAAGCCCACCCTTTGCCTCAATCTTGATCCAGACTACTCTGCCTTGCACGAAGCCTCCTCACAAAGTCAGAAAGCACCAGTTCTAACCGTTGAGGATGCTATTAAAGCAGGGAACAGATTAAAAATATTTTCTAAACACTCTCAACTAAAAGCACTGAAATAAATCAGCACTTAGCCAACAAAAATGGCCAACTAATCAGAACACCCCACTTCCTGGATATACTCATCACTGAAGTCTTTCTGCTTTCACCTTATCCACATTACCTAATTGAGGGCAAAATCATCGAAAAGCAGTGATTCTTCCAGGGACAGTAGAGAATTGGGATGGATCCCAGACTACATGTATTTTGAAAAAGCTCCCTGTGTGGTGATCCTGTTTATCTTACCCAACCTCCCAAACTTCCAATTGAGAGTCACTGCCTTCAAGGGAAGAAAGCTTTCCCTTATATACTAAAACATTCCAGTAATAGTGCAATTCACCTTCAGTCTTCTCATTAAAAATCAATAATGATGAGAGTAAGGAATAGCAGGAGACCAATAAAAGGCGACCATAAGGACGGATAGGAAAATAGAGTGTATTTTTTAGGACACTGTTTGAAACTCACATCTAGGTTAAATCCTTCCCATTGTAGTTTAGTCTCTTTCCTCCTTTCATGAGATGGATTTTGAAGATACTTGGTCAACATGCTCTTCTTAATAGTCCTTCATACAGTTGAGGACACTTATTAAGTCACCTCTAAACCTTCTCAATACCAGTAATCCTGATTCCATTCATCTTTTTTCATCAGCGCTGTTTTCCAACCCATTAATCATTTTCATTGCTCTCCCCTGGACCTTATCCAAGTTCTCCACGTATCTTTAAGCTTCTGTGAATTATGTGACCGTTTTATGGCTTTGATAAGCCTGGGTGGTAGAAAAGGTAGAATCTCATCACAACAAACTATAAATGTATATGGTGGGGGACGGGCAGGGCAGCGGGTGTGGCTGGAGGAGCAGAGAGTTCTGTTGTATGGGAAATTTCAACACAAATATGATATTTGCTCAATAAGTCTTTATTCTTTTCTAATTATTTCTAAACACACCACATTAAAATGTTCTGAGCTACAATTAGAATTTGTACATTACAAGAATGTCTTTTTAGTGCCAACCTAAAGCTGGTTCTTTTGCAGAATGGAGAGGGGGGCTACATTTGTCCAAAAGATTCATTGTTTCTTGGGAGCAAACAGCTTTTTAATTACAAAGAAGGGCTACTCATAGCACCTATAAGAAAGGGAGAGACTAGGGTATGCCCACCATTTCTCTGATATTCATTCTTATTGAAAGAATTTTCCAAATGAGTCTAAGAGGGAGGCCTGGATATATTGGTAGTTTAGCTATACTGCTCTCACAGTCAAAACTATGAACCAATTATTTGCAGAAGTGCTTCAGTGTCAAAGTCATTAGTCAGGTTGTTCTTATAGGAAGCAACATGGCACACTGACAGTGACTGATGCCTGGCCACTTGCAAACTGGGAACTTTCAGCGAGTTGGAGGTGCTCTCTGGGCCTCTGAGAGAATAAGAGATCTGCATCATAGGACTGATATGAGGATTTGGTGAGATAATGCATGTAAGGGCCTCACAACAGTGCCTGGCTCATAGTAAGCACAATGACACAACCAGAAAAGGAGCTGACTACAACTGCTAGTCATGAACATAGGGAGGGAATAGGGGCCTGACAATGTTCCTGTGGATATGCATTTGGGATATGGGTGCCTCTTCAAAGAAGATAAAGCACCATCATTCAGGAAGCTAAGAAAATGCCGCAGTGGCTAATGACAGAACATCTCCATGAGAACAGGGCAGGGATCTGTGGCTCCTATAAGGAGTTTACTAGAATCTAGCAGATAGCTAGTTGTCTCTCCTAGCCTTAAACATTCTCTCGAAGAGGCACCTCATCCCTGTCTTTGGAAATATTCCCATGTTAGAACCAGACATGCGTATGGAAATTATTATTATCCCTTGGCTATAGACTAGCTGTAAAACATTTTTGGTGTTTGTAACCTAAAAGAGGGATTTCCTCAAATTCTACAAAACTGCCTTCTTTTTCTTTCTTTTTTCGGAGCACCATACCTCATTTGGGATCAAGTAAATTGTCAAATTAATGTGTTTTTACAGGAAGTTGATTCTGTTACTTCCTTAAAGAAAGAGCTGCTCTTCCCAAGGGTTATCAGCAAGCTGCTGCTCCAGCTACTTGTGCCAGTTGCTCTTCCTGACTGATCATTTCCCCTCCGGCTGGAGATAACCCTGCAATGACTTCAAATTCTTTCACTTGGTATCTGATGCCATCTCCATCCTAAAGCCTTCCCTAGAACATGGCTGGACTTACGCATTTCCACATCTTTGTTCATTCCCCAGATTCCGAGCCGACTTTTGGTTGACTCAGTGAAAAAAACAATCATGTGACAAACAGACAGAAAATAACAGCTAGCTCTTGACTCTATTTTCTAAACATTTATCATGAACAATAAATATTTACAGGTAATTGTGAGGATTACTGATAATTTTTCTTTGAGACCCACTTAAGATAGATTATGTCCCATAAAACATAACCAGTCATGCATAAACTTAAACATGATTTTAGCCCTCTATCCATGCAAACTACTAACCCTACTTCTTTCACTGCCACTGTTTCCCCCTCAAAAAGAGTTTAGGAATTTACATCATGTTAAAATGGGTAGAATCTTAATTTCCTTGATCTCTTGCAGTCTGATTTTGCCATTTCTTTCATTGACAACATTATTTTCCACATCCTCAAGTTCATATTTGACTTTTGTATATTTCCACACACTGTCCACAACCAAGGCCTGATGATTCTCTCTTTCCTGTGTTGTTCTTTCTAATCCTGTTGCCACAACCTAGTCTAGGTCCTTATTATGTACCCCCATTTTTCAACAGCCCACTAGCTAACTCTCCAATTCTTCAGTTTTTCTCCCTTACAATTCATCTTGCATACCTTTGCCAAATTAAACATCCTAAAGCATAATTCTGATTGCTGCTCTTCACATTTCAGACATTCCAATGGCTCCCTATTACCTCTAGAGTTCAACTTCAACTCAGATGAGGTCAATGTGTTTGTTGAGTGAATGAGTACAAAAATTCCATATGCAGGCTTTAGTAACTACTTCCTAGTAACCTAATAAAGGCTAAAAGAGGGGTTTTGTTTTATTCTGTTTTGCATCTTATGCCAAGATTCCCCACTATTCTGTTTGTTGTCTCAAAATGTTTAAATCATGACATAAATCAACTAAAGGAAGGAGTTGTTACTATTTTATACCTTCTCTCCTCTAGATTTTTTTAAATTCTTTCAGACGTCAACTGAATATGTCCTTTATTTCTATTCCTTAATATATTATGAATGTTCTCTCTGTAGATTCTTCTTCATGAATGTTTAATACAAGGAAGCTTAAGTTCAAGGTGACAAAACATACAATTTGTCCCAATGTTCTCCACTATTTCTTCCATTTTGGTTAAATGTAATTTGAACATATATCCTGAATTAATGAAGATCTGGTAAAAAAAAATTTACCTTTGTAGAAAATGTCTACACAAAATAAAAGTTATTTATAAAATACCTCATAAGAGAAAACAGACCAATGTGGTAGTATAAGCTCATGCCAAAATTGCCCCTGTTAAAATAAAGAGAAAGAGAAATAAAGGCTAACTATTTTTAAACATATTGAACCCTGTTCAAAAGCAAGCAAGAAACTTTTCCACGGACCGTAAAAGAAAAGGAAATCTACAACAGTAAAGGGCCTTTGTCTAGGTTATGACCAAAAATGAGCAGTAAGAATTGGTTTCAGTGCTTATATAGAAAAGGGCCTGGATATGCCTCACATATGAACCAAACACCTACATGAAGCCAGAGTTAAAACTGCATTCCCAACCTCTGAAGAAAGAGTAAAATAATTCTACCCACACTATCATAACACTTGGTGCAACTGAGGCAAATGTTATTTGCCCTACAGGGAGGAATGGATGAAAGAAAATTCCCATGCTAGATGAGCTCTTTAAAAGTAAAATCACACGAGAAAATCAGTACTGGAAAACACAATCAGTAGGATCAATAAAAAGGGAGAACTTAAAGAAACAAAAATAACTAAACAATTCATCTGACAAGGACTTTTAAATAAAGTTGTTTACAATTCCCAAAGAGGTAAAGGATGATTAGCATCCATGAAACAAAAACAAGTTATGAAACAGAAACAGTTTAAAAAGAAGCAATCAGAATTCTTGAAAAGGAAAAAATGAAATTTAAAAAGGCAAATATGGACTAAAGAGTAAACCAGACAGAGCTGAATGAGAATCGGTGAATTTGATGATGAAATTAAATAAACCTCACAGAACATAAAGTGGTAAAGAGAAATTAAGAGATGTGACAATATGTGTGTATTTATTTATGTAAATTTAGGAGAGAACAGAAGAAAGGGAATATTTAAAGACATCATGGTTGAAAGTTATCCAAAATTTAGAAGGAAAAAAAAAGACATAGACCATTGAAAGAGTAGCAAGCAGTGGTAAAAAGGAAATTCCTAACCTAGAGACATTGTAGTGAAACTTCAACACACCTGGAATAAAGTGAAAAATCTTTATCGATTCCAGGGAGAATAAGGCAGATTAAGCTCCACAAGGAAGAACGATTGAATTGATAAAATTGTTCTTACCAATAACCAGAGCCAATAAAAGACAATGCCAAAATACAACGGAGCAATATCTTCAGAGTGCCAAGGCAAAATAACTGAATCAGAATTCCATATCCAGCCAAACTCTCATTTGAGAGAGAGAACAAAAGAAGGATATTTTCAGATACACAAACTAAAAAAGTTAACTAGTCACAGACTATTGCTGAAAGAACTACTAAACCATGTACTTCAACCTTAAGAAAAAAAGAATGGGATGCAAGGGACAATGGTGAACAAATAAGTCAAGGAAGCATGTTGATAAATCTAAAGTACTGATTGCTTTAAAAGAACTTAGAACTAAATTTTTATAGAAATTAAAACAAGGCAGTTGATGGCCAGAGCACTGAAGAGATAGGAAGGATGTTAGGTATTCTCAAAATCCTTGTCGTTCACAGGAGGAGGTTATGATACTAAACTAGCAACAGACCTTGCTAGAAAAATATAAAGCTGCGATATGTGTTAAGGATAAACAGAGAAATAAAAATACAGAGACTGGTAACATATTCTAAGGTTCTCTTCCCTAAGAGTGTCTAGCCCAACCCATTATCTCCAAAAGAGATAATAATATCTTGCTACAGACCTTGCTTTACAATCAAGAAGAACACTGTGGAATTTCCAAATTAAGCAGCACTGTATTTAATCAGTCACATTTTGCAGTTTTAAAATAATATTTAATAAGTTAGTAGTAGCATAAGGGAGCAAGCTTTATGTTAATTAAAATGGTAGGAAAAATCTGCTTATTAGTTATGAGTCTACTAAGAGAAGCTATTAGAAGACATATCTGAAAGTGATATAAAATTGGATAAAGCACCATACTACAAAATCCAGTGATAACACTTGACTGTGCAGGCCATGAGCAGAGGATTATGCGATCTAATAAGTACACACTCCTTTTTCTTCTCTAAGTATTTTGTTTTTCTAATCCTCCTTTTAAAAAGTTCAATTTTTAATAATTCAGCATCTGAATAAAATATACAGATAAGATCGATTAACAGCAAAACAAATGAAATTATGTTTTTAAAAAGTTATATAGAGAAAAAACAGAAAAGAAGTACTTCAAAAGTGTAATGGTACTTGTTTCTGAGAGATGTGATTATGAGTAAGAAATTTCTTTTTTAAGCTTTTTAATATTTTTTTCAAAACATGTCTTTCATCATTGGGCAAAAAATAAATTTTTAAATTTTTTAAACTTTCCACATGAAATCATCTTTACAAAGATTCAATTAATAAGTATACAGTTTTGAAAAAAGGCTTTCCAAATCCTATATAAGTATCTAATACAAAAACAGTTTTGAGTGGGTATTTTAAGTTTAATTATTCACCTAACCAAAAGTCAATATGTAGCATAATGTGAAATCATACAACCTGTTGCTTATAAAAACCCAGGGCTGAATCTGGTTGTATAAACTAATCTCCTTTGCTCACACATTGGAACAGTTGTTAAAATAATAAAGTACCAAAGGGACTAAAGAAAAGATCTAATAGCTGAAGGAAAATCGATTTATTCTTAATTGAAATAGAAATTAAGTTAAATTTGATCATTTTCCAGACTTTTATTTTAAAAATCAATGCATTTGTCCATTGACTCTTTAGGAATATAACTTATTTCTCTAAGACCTATCTTAAAGTGCCTTCACAATCAAACCCCTCTAGAGTCAATAAAAACACTAATTTAGAAGTGTTATTCTCAAATTTCCAACTATATCAGAGTAATCCTGAGTTAAGAGTTTGGCTATACATGCCTGGGTTGGTGTGTAGATCACTCCATTCTGCATGAGTCCATAGAATGTAATGAACACTACCAGACTTCCCATTTCCTGCATCTCATTTTTATTTTATTATACCAGTAGGGCTAAAGGACAGAAAACAGACATCGAAATTTAAAAAAAAGGAAAAACATGACTACTGAATTTCCTTAAAAAATATTGAAAAGCATGTTTTACTCAAAATACCATGACGTTTTACTTAATGTTTTTATCCTCCTTAATAAAAAATATATATAAACAGAAAAGTCTCTCATTGAAAGCCATGTTTTTATCCAGCTCTGGAATACTCATTTGAACACTGCAAATAAAAAATTTAAGTGCCATTTCTACAAATTCTTATTAGCGTCTCTGGTTGAAGAAACAAGTCTATTGTTAACAACATGGAAACATTCTTTATGCCACTGACAAGATTTTTAATGACCAGGCAGGTCATTTATCAATACTCATTGTTTAAAGTGTTACAAAGAGTTTATTCATTTTTGTGGATACTTGGTTCTCACTTAGTTTAGCTGGTGTTTCTCTGATCCTCGAGAAGAGAATGAATTTAAGTTTTGAATTAGAAAGGTTGGGTGCTGTAATTATACTCAAGTTTTAATTTTTAATTCTAAAATTATGTTTAAGGATATAATGCTGTCCAAAGTACATAATATGATTGCTGGGTCAGCCTTTTATAAATTTGGGGTATTAACTGATTATACTGGCCAAAAATCCATGAGGAATAACTCATAACAAAAATACTACCCAGTGTATTAGACTTCACACAGCATTCCCATGTATGTCACATATTATATTATTCACAAATTGTGGGGAAAAAAATGACTATTCATGATCCTCATTGCAATTTACATCTGTCATATTCTTACAGCCCTCGATTTACTTCTCCTTCCTATAGCACTTGCATGTCCTGTTCAGGAATACCTCTTATGCATTGGACATAAGACATAGAACTTTAATTAGTCACCTTATTCACCGTATTCATTAAATTGTATGTTTGTTAAAAAAAAAAAAAAAAAAAAAAAAAAGAACTTTAATTAGGAGCCCATTCCTTTCCTAGAAGCTGGCATATTAGACAAGTTAGGCCACTTTGTGAATCTGAATCTTGAGCAGAAAGAAACTGGAACTATTTGGAGGTTTCCATTCTAGCAGTGGAATCCAGATCAGATTCTTCCTGCACAAAGCCAATCCTAAATCTCCAATCCCCTGGAGATGTCTTAACTAGACTGTCTCCCTAGTTTTCCAGCTCTCCTTCAGTTTTTTTGTGTTCCTAAAACAGTTTCAATAAATTTTCTTTTGCCTCAGTTAGCCAGGGCCAGTTTCTGTTGCTTGCAACCAAAGAACCCGAAAACATCCATTTAGATATGACACCTGAAATGTAGAAATGTTAAATGATTTCCCCAAGGTTGTTCAGCAAGCATGAGAGTAGAGGCCTCATGACTCCTAATCTAGTATTCTTTCAACTCTGCCACACTAATAAAGATGATCATAGAATACTTTCAAATATGGAGCTTGATTTTCCCAATGATGAACATGGCTTTCAAATATAACCTTATTATAGGAATAATTGTCCTTTAGGAGAAAAATGCAGGATACTCTAACTTGAGATAATTATATCCATAGAACTTTTAGAGAAATGCCATCTACTTTCTCCAACAATATTTTCGGATTCATATGTAGAGAAATGTATATATTATCCCATGTACTTCAAATATTGGGTTATCATTGTATTCTATTAACTGCCTTTCCCAAATAAGTATTTACTGGCTTCAAATGTCCTATAAAAGAAATCAAAATGATACTGTAAAGTAAGTGAATAAAGAGTACTAACAATAAGGGCCACCATTATTTGAATACTTACCATGTATCAGGCAACTCTTATTGGCTACTTCTATATATTACGTATATATTTAATCCTCACAGTAGCACTGCAGTCAATATAAATATCTGCTTTTAAAATAAGGGAACTGGGACTTGAAGTAATTTGCTCAAGTTCATTTAGTTGAAGAATGCGAAAACTACAATTCGAAACCTATATTCTTTCCATGAATATTATACACTCTCTTAGAGGCACTTAAAAGAGATGGCAGGATATAGTCTTAACCCTTTAACTTCCAAAGCCTTAAACAAAGGAAGGACTGGTGATATCATTAGAGACTCTATGACAACGAGCACTGCAATAAATCACAATCAACAGGAAGACTAAATTTATCTTCAGAATTTGGAAAATCACCAGATGTATATGTTAAATAGAGAATCTGAATCCTACAATGGTTGAAAAGATAACATTTACTCCCATTTAATGCAACAATTTGAGCCAGTGAAGGCTTGCATTTTGAAAAAGTCCAGAAATCTTTCATTTAGGTTTACAAGGGGAAAGGGCCTTCACTTTCTCCCCTAGATTTCTTTGCCCTCCCCCTGCTACATTTGTCTTTAAGAAGTAGAGCTTATGCCATCTCAAATGTCCATTTTAACAGATGTCCATTACAAACTCAATATCCCACCCTTCTCAAATACCATATAACTTGAGTGGATGCAAAGATAGTTGTTATGTGGAATATTCCTCAAAAACCTTTAGCAGTTAAGCAAAAAAAGACACACCTATGCCTATTTTTTCCATCTGGCTCCAAAAATTTAGTTCATGGGCAAAGTATATGGTATTTGTACTGGCAAGAAGAAGCAGTGTGTGATTTCAAAACATCATCTAGTAGCACCGTTGCAAAGGCCACAGTGCTAATGAGGCATGGTGATGAATATGGTTTTGGTAATGGTACCAATTGTTTCAATATGTAAAAGTCTATATAAAGCTATAGATTGAGCCTCTATTCACGTCTCGCCATCTTAAAAAGGAATCCCACAAGTTACTAACAGACTTAACTTATAACAATCTCTGAAAATAGATGAAAGAGCATGCTCTGCTCAAGATGGCTCAATAATGTTCTTTTTCTGGGAAAAGGTAGTGGCAGCTCTCAAAAAATGTGTGTTTTTCTTAACTTAATGAATGCATAACCTAGTGAGGTTTACCCAGACTTGGCCTTTAGCTAGAGAGCATTCAACCTTGCCAGACTACATTTACTTCAACTGGGGTTCTGTCTCCACGAGGAAGCTAAAGTCAGGGAATGGATTGTATCTGTAAAGTCCTTAATAAAGATCTCCTTTGGTAGAATTCAAACATATATGAGTGCATTTATTTTTCCTATTAGATTGTTTAATTGCTATAATCCTTATAAAGGAAAGGCTTTTTGAATACCTTGAGAGCTTAGGTAATGGCTATTATGTGCGCATAACTATAATTCTAATGCACTTTATTTTTATGTAACATCATTGAAAAGAGCTCATAAGCCAGATTCTACACTCACAAACTCAAATTCCTTTAATAATGCATTATTTTTCAGTCCATACCCAACAAAATTGCCCCCATTACCAAGAACTGGATTACTTGTGTAATCCAACCAAAGGATGGCATTGGCAAATGAGTGACAAGGGAGAGACTTTTCAATCCTGCATCTGAAGAGTGAGATGTGATTTCTATATATCCAGGATTCATAGATTGCAGGCTCCAAAATTACATTGTTTATAAGAACCCACAAAATAATGACTTGTAGCTACAAATTTACAGCAACGATCACAATTTCACCCTGAGCATGTAAGTGAGATATGAAAACACATCTGGCAGATTGCACCTGCAACAAATTACTGGTCCAAAAAAGGAGAATACCCCACCAGGTAGGGGTATGGGGAGCAGTTGATCCTTGAGTGTTCTGTAATATAGTAGAAGTCCCTCTATGCTGTTAAATGAAAAGCAGAGATTGGATACAGGAAAATAAAAACTTCTAATATCCTCTATTTATAACCTCAGTGTTTATACCAGATTAGGTAATAAATGCAATGTCCACTCATATACTATGATCAATTAAAATAAGATTCCATTGTACCCAAAGAATATGATACTCTGGAATTCTCAAAGTAGTTAAAACAGGTTTAAATAAAGTAAAAAATCTTACTCCAACCTGAGTACCGGAATTTTTTTCAAACGTAATATTTTACATCTTTACCAATGGCACACCAAAACATCACATACTCTAATTCCACTTTTCCACACTTTAAACATGGTCAATTTTGCTGGAGGACTGGAGGAAGAAGCAGCTCATGATGCTGTTTGGAAGCTACATGTTAGTCTCTTTTCCTTTTTCCCAAAGCCTTCTGAAAATAAGACCACTTTCTCAGTCTCTATCCTGAAGGCAGACCTGTGGTGCTTGAAAGCTCTCACTGCCTTCTTTCCCAGAGTTTCCCCACTTCACATCAGTCAGAGCAAAGAGTGCCCCCACAGGCCATCATTAACCTGCCAATTCTGCCTCCAAACAAGAAGGACAAGAGCTCACTAATTTGAAGATCAAAAAGCCACTTGTCCATTATATAATTGGAATGAAAGGCAAAATGTTGCCATTCTGAAGAGCACAGTAATTACTAGCTGTTAATTGCTCTCTCGTGGTGGCTCACTTTTAATTAAAAAGAACAGCTCGTTGCAGGCCGATAAGCAATGGTGGAGACCACTGGTTTAATCAACAAAGCAGAAAAATTTGTTTCTGCCGCAGCCAACAACAGCTTGAGAAATCTTCAGATGTCCAATTGAGATTAAAAACTGTCTATTGAGTGCAGTCAGATTTTATTTTAGCCAAGGAGATGGCTATTTGAAGTCTTCCAATGTGAGTATCCCTGCCACATCCCCGCTGGTGCCATGGGGACTAATCACGGGCTGGGGTTGTGATCACTCAAGTAAAGAAATTTCGCGTCTTTCCTCTTGACTTCATCATTCTTGGGTAATTGGCCTGTCTGAGGTGAGTACTCTTTTTTTTTTTTTTAAGAAAGCGCTTCAAAGTATGTAAGGCCCACAGACTGTGCGTTTAATTACTGTTCATATTTCATGCAGTCAAACTGAATTTCATTTTAAAAGAAAATGACTTACCTATCTTTAAAAAGCCTTATATGCTCTACTTTATTTTTTCTTGGGAGCGGGGGGATATATACTTACATGCCAAAAAAAATGTGTCATCAAAGCTAATTCTGTAAGATGCTTCTCTGTCATTTCTTCTTTCATCTAACAGCCACGCATGACAGCCATCCTTAGGGGGAGCAATCCTCTCTGGAAGGATACTACTACATTTCCTTAAGAAGATTCCCTGGGTTAAGTGGGGTTACTTGGTCCCAGCTTGCCTAATATATCTCCAACTGTGAAGAGTGTGTGTCTCCCTCCCCCATTGCCTCTTTTCTTCTCCCTCTTCTTCTAAGTCATAGTAGTTAGAAAGCCATTTGTTTTAAAATTTTGCATATGCTTCCACCTAACTGTCCCTCGTGGGGCTCAGGCTGTATTTAAGACTAGTCCTTCAGCAAAGAGGAAATGTCTTGTCTCTTCACCAGTCACTATAATCACATATCGTTGAGTTGTCTGGGTCATGTTAAAAAAAGTGTATCTCAATCACAATACCAGCCTTGCTAGTCAACAGAAACAAACCATTGGCCAAATATCTATCCTATGCCTTGGGTGAGCTCTAGTTGCCCGGTACAAACTGCTTTATCATTACAGCTCAAAAACGTTGCCTCTAAAAAGCTCTATCCCCTTACCAGCCACTAAAGCAAACTTCTCTTTCTCCTCAAACTAAGGATCGTATTCAACATACAGGCTACAAACTCACGTGACTAAATGGGTAATTTAATTCAGAGTAGATAAAAAATTAACTTACTGTTAGCTTAATTTGCTACTCATCTTTACTTTGAAAACACTGTTGATGTCAGACTGATGGAGACTGGTAGTCCCTATATACATGCCTCTATGCCTCCAAGTTAAGCATACAGCAATTCCTCCTACTAGAAAATTCATCAGTTGAGTCTTAAATCAACTTTCCTGTACTAAGGTGTCTGATTTGAGAGAGAAGCAAAAGAAAAGAAAAACAGAAATTCTATAGGGTTTTCCTTTGCTCTTCTCTTCATTTATACCCAAGAACAAACGGCCACCCATTGTGCAAGGGGCAGAGTCAGATCTTAATTTAAATCCCATCTCTGCCACTTCTTAATGAGTAATATGGGAAAACTGCATGGCCTCTTAAATCTCAGTTCAAACCATGGAGAAAATAACTTTCTAGGAACTGGTACAGAAAAATAAATGAAGTAATATTTTGAACATAGGTGTTCAGCAATTGGTAGTTGTTCCTAAGGAATGTTGGGTGCTGGTGATATAATGCAAATGTTAATTCAAGAAGCCCTCTGTATACTTTCAAATATGGTGAAAAAGCCTAAGATGGAGAAGACATTCCCAGATTTGCTTTGCTGAGTACTCCCCGTTCTCCACTTCCCCTATACATCATCACTTGGCACATGCCATTAATTACTTTAAAGTAAGTCAGGCATGGGAGTAGGGTGGGACACAGTTAATTGTTGAATGAGGCAAAGAGGAATTTGATTGTGGATTTGCTTTAATAGAAAGAAGAAAGGGCAAAAAAGAAGACAATTATTTTCTGAAGTTTAAGCCCTTGAAAACTTGCTTCAGGATATTAATGAACAAATTAAGAGAATACGCACGTACATACATTTTTTGCCAGACTACCCTTACTCTGGATGTCAATCCTGTAAATAAGTTAGCCAACAGTGAGATAAACATAGGAGGGAAACTATTCATACGAGCAGCACCATCTTCTGATTTATGAGTCATGCAACTAGAAAAATAATGAAACTTGATTATTTTTCCTCAAGTAGGTGACAAATATATTTAAAAATATATTTTTATATTTTGATATATTCTTTCTTGATCATTCTACTGGAAACCCTTACATGGCTTCTTTTATTTCTTATTGTTAATCAGGAAGATTTAAAATCTATTACTGAACCCAATGGAAAATACAATGCCTAGGTAAAGAATATTGGTTTTATCCCTAGCTACAAAACAAACCTAGCCATCTGTCCTGTATACATTCATGGATATACCAAGTTAAGGAACTGAAAGAGAACTGGAAGAGACACCCAAATATAGGCCTTTGAAAGTTGCAAAATGAGTACAAGTATATTCAAGGAAGAGTCACTAAATTCTATACTCACACAAATGCCAAAGTGGACTGCTATTAATGTACCTCGGAGCTTCTAACTTGCCCAAAGCCTGTGTAGCAAAGGGTTCCCTTTGTAAGAATAGGATTCGATATTAAGAAATAAATGGTCCACTGGTCAGGAGCAGGCTCTGCCACCAGCTCCTGGCATAACCTAGAATAAAAGCTGTCACTTCCCTCACATGACAGTTGAAGTGGAGAAGACCCAAAGGCCCTTCCAGCTTGAAGTATCTATTTTTCTATGACTGCTTTTGAGATTCAGGAAGAGTCCATGCTGGCTGAAAAATCTATTAATGTCAGTCAGCATTGTGCTCACCTGCCTTGGGTTAGAAAATCAAGACAGGTCCCACATCAACGATCAGAAGATGCTCAACAAATGTCTTCTGATAATAGAAAGCAGGTGCAGTCTCCTTGGATTGTTTATATGTTAAACCAAAATCCTCTTATGGACTGCAAAGCATGGGCAGTCCCTGCCATGCACATTGTGCTTGCTGAGGGCAAAAGCCAAACAATGTGTTTATGGGAGGACTTTTCTGAACACTCGGCTTCCTGTGTCAACTGCCAGTCCCCAGACCAGCAGACTCTCGGGATGGCTGTAACCAATTCTGACCACTGTGAACCCCTACGTACACTTTGTGATTGTGATGCAGAGCAGGGAGCTTTTTTTTTTTCCTACTTCCTGTTTCTAATTTTCAGGCAGCACCTGTCACCAGTAGTCTTGACTTTCACAGTTTTCTTTTGAGTCTCTTTGCTTTTTTTCTCATACTTGTTCTAAGGTTTATCAGAGGAAACACTTGCCCTCCCAAGGATGGCCTCCGCACTGTGACAGATTAATCCAAGTTGAGTGAACTTCCTTCAGACAGAGGACACTAATTATTATGAAGGCACTTAGAACACAATGAGAGCTGACATCTGACAGACCATTCCCTGCCAGCTCTGCATTGTCTTAATGTCAGACCCTGTCAGTTCCCAGCCTTAATTACATCCTGTTTACAAACATCAGGACTGACTTCAGATGAAGCCTTAACAAAGGTTGACAAAGGTCAGGGTCACAACGCAAGGATGTTATCTGTCTGTATGCTCCTCTGATAAACCAGAAGGTAGAGGGCTGATTTGGGAGATAGCTTTCAGAGCAGAAAAATGCACTGTGGTCAGTGGAATATCTAATCTCTGTGGACACATTTTCACCCAATCTGCTAAGCAGGGTGGCAAGGAGCAGCAGCCAAATTTAGAGGGCCAAAGTGGTGTGTGCGCCTTATCTGAAATCCCGAGGGCAAACGTGGCAAAGGTGTTGGGAAAACCTTCTTCGGCAGGAAGGCCATCGTCACCCCTTGCCACGGAATCAAGACAAACAAACTCAAATGTTCAAAAATGATCCCCAGTTTAATGGGGACCTGTTTTGAAGATTACCAGCAAATTTTAACGTATACATAACTTTTTTTCCAGCCTTATTACTTTTGAAATGTTTTTATGATAGGGTCAATGAACAGGCTTTTCTTAAGCAAAGCACACTTTGGGTTCCTTTTAGATATTAGAATTGTTTAAGTACAATCAGACTTTCATGCAAATCCATCAGACTGGGGTGTCTCTGAATTCCAATAGGCTACAATTATAATGAATATTATAACCCATCAGTAGGTTATGGCTTTAGATCATCTGCAAAATCTCTACCTTTTACAAATGGGAAAACAGCTTGCCCGATTATACCCCGAAGTACATAATATAAGTAAGATCTTACAGCATACTGGTGGCAAGGCAGGCTAGAACTTCTATCTCCCACCCCAGTCTGGAATTTTTCCTGCATTCTTTGAAAGTAAACCTTTTTTGTTTTGTTTTTGGTATTCTTTTTGGAAACAGACATCTGGTTACTAGTCATCTGTTGAACAACTTATTCTGTTTGCCCCTTCAGCTTTCTCTCCAAACAAAATAACTTACATTCTTTTCATCTTTTCATTTTTTCCAATAAAATATTTTTGCTTTAAACATTCTTCTCTGGATATACACCATCCCATACTGCACCCAAAAGCACTCAATATATTATTTATAGAAGTGCTTGGATCCCATTTGTTTCACATTATTGAGATTTTACTCTGCTAAGTCCAGGTAATTTTCCTGGCTGGGGGTCAGTTAGTTACAGTCTGTATAACAGGCTTATTCCCTAAATGGAGCCCTGGTGCAAGAGAAGTATATTTCTAACAACTTTGCCATAATTGCTTTTCTACATTAACACCATTTTGTAGAAATGGTCTCCTTTGGGCTGTAGCTCCCATCCCCACCCCCCACACTGCCCTGCCAAACCCCCTGCCACATACCACCAAGACTCTCTCCCGGACCTACTGCCATAGTCACTCCCCCAAGAAACTCAGCTGCCTCTAGTTTCAATTTCTTGCCACCAACAGGCAACTCTTCAGGCACAGTCCTAGTCCTGACTCTTCACCTCTCTTTCTCCCTCAGTTACAATGAGGGAAGCGGCAGGTTTTAGTCAAGGTTATGCCAGCATTGGGTCCCTTCACAATGCTCCCATCACCTCCCAACACTCTTCTCCTCATCCCTAATTTTTACTTCTGAGAATCGTTTCTCGGCCCCCACCTCCTTCCCATAGCAAGGAACCGTGTCTTATTCGCTGCTTTATTCAAAGCGTCTGCTGCAGTACCTGTAATATGGTAGGCACCTCTTAATAGCTGATGCATGAATAAGTGAGTGAAACTAGAAAGAATCTGTGGCTGAATCAATAAATGGGTAAATTTGGTGCAATCACTAGGTCTTGTCAATTCTTTTTCCACAGCATCCTGACTCCCTCTTCTTTCTTCCTCCCGCATGGCCTCCCCATTTTCGAGGCTTCCATCACCAGAAGTTTGAAATCATGCCAAGCATGGTTGGTTTTCCTGCCCTGGTCTCTCCATCTAATGCCTCCTAAGCACTGCTGGGTGTGGACAGAAGCACTGGACAAAAACTAGTACATCAATCCCACCCAAAAAACACACCCTTGTAGTGATCCTACTGAATATTCTAATTTGTCATATGAAAATGTCAAGTAGCTCCAGGCCCAGGTCCAACTCCTGCCAAGTGTGACTTATTTTGTTCCCCCAGGATGACAATGAAATGCTGTTAACTGCCCTTTGACTACAATCCTCTGAACAGGTGTGAGGCCCTTAACATTCTGTGGTCTAGACCAGATTTCCCACCTTTCAGGAGATTATGTCATTTGGGCCTGAATCCAAGGCTTGGCTGAAATAAAGATGTATTACCACCTTGCTGCTCACACATCAACCACATGCACAGAGTGAAGGCAGATGAATCTGCCCATCAAGTATGCAATGCGGAGCTCTGATGACAAACTGGACTTACAGTAGTAAAATTGAGGTTACAGTGAAATTGAACTAAAATCCCTAGGTGTTACAGTGCTTTAACTTGCCTCACTCACTGTGATGAGGTACATAGTTCAGAAGGCACTAGTTAGTGAAGGTTTAAAAAGTTGTGACTGTAGAGCTATAAATTGCATTTGTTGTGTCTGCTAGCGAGTGGCTGGTACATCCAGTACGAACTTCTGTCAATTAAAAGGAAGAATAGATGGCGGGGAGAGGCACGAGGGCCAAGGGAAAAATGAATGAAAACATGAATTCTTTCCTATAAAACCCTGAGGAAGTATGATAGAGCTGGCCTTTTTGCATGTATTACATATACATTTTAGTGCTAAATAGGGTTTAAAGAGGGACAATAATCATCGATTATCTGGACCACACTGACACATTAGTGGTTCTCTTTGTAAGTCAGAGGACAAAATCAATAATCAGAGTTTTTAAAACATCAGGCAGCACGGTAACTTCTTTCTACCACTGAAGAATAACAGCCTGCTCTTTTTTTTTTCAGGGAGTTGTTTTAGTTTCATTGCATTTGTAATGTCAGTCATTTGTACAACTCACTCTCCCATCAGAATTGGGTTATGGCCTGTGCCTAACGCCTCAGAAATACAGACCTAATATTTCACAATAATTCTACAAGGGTCTGCAACCACACGCTTTACTAACCCAAACAAGAAAATCTAATTTTAGGGGAAAGGAGTTGAAAGGGTCATGAGGAAACTATGTCAGTAATCTAGCACATACCTTTACATTTTGGAGTGTACAAAATTTCAGTGCTTAAGGGAACTACAGAATTCCTAGCATACACACAAATAAGCTGTTTAATTCAAGTGCTGGGGATCTTAGCACAGGATTCCATAATATGCAACTTTTCCAAAGAGGAAAAGAGACAGTAACACAACCAAAACTTCTGCAGCTCTTAAGCAAAATCCAAGAAAATATATCATTTTACAAAATAGCTTTTTCAATGGGGGATGTTTTGTGGGGGAGTGCCTAAAATATGCAGTGTGCAAGGAGCCAGGGAGTGTGTGAAAGTCGTGGTTTTAAAGACTCCTAATTAAACAGGAATCACCAGCACCCACTCAAAAGGAGTCAGGAGGGCAAGTGTGCCCACTAACCAGTGAAGCCTTGAGTGCCAACATTTTTCCTTTTCATTCAGGTATCTGGATCCAAAGCAAGATAATGTTTAACTTAATCCAATAATAGATTTGGTTGTAAAAAGTATTGTGCATGGAATGGGCCCAGGTCCTGTCTTCATTCTCCTTTTCCTCAGTACCTTGAACAATACCCAGTATATAGCTGATGCCCATTAAAAATACAGGGAATGGGGGAATTAATAGAGGATGCAGCAGGGGTTTGAAAGTTATTTCGGTAACTCCAATGTATCATATTTTACAGCGATCTCTTTAAAATATCTGAGAGCTGTTTTTAATATATTTTTAATATTTTATTTAAACTTATAATTTTTTTAATTTTTAAAATAATTTATTAGAAGTTGTAGGTTTACAGAAAAATGATGCAGAAAATACAGAGTTCCCATATGCCACCCCCACTCCCATTATTAATACCTTGCATTAGTGTGGTGCATTTGTTACAACTGATGACAGAATATTATAATTGTACTATAAACTGTAGTCCATTGTGTACATTAGGGTTCACTGTGTTGTACAGTGCAAGGCTTTTTAAAAAAATGTATTCTAGTAACACATATACAACCTAAAAATTTCCCCTCTACACCACATTTGGATATTTAACTCAGTGGTATTAATTACATTCACAATGTCGTGCTACCATCACCACCATTGGTTATCAAAATTTTTCTATGACCTCAAACAGAATTTCTGTACCAATGAAGCATTAACTCCCCATTGAGCCAGTTTATTTTCAATCACCCTCTCCATAATATACAATTCAAGTCAGAAAATAAGCAGAAATAAGGAAACTAATTTCCTGACTCTCTGGTTAGCCATCCAACTTTTTTTCTTAACCTCAGTAGGCACAGTGATGGATAATTTTGCATAAAAAGGGAAACTGGGTTGTCCACGGCAGCTCCATACTCTTCCCTGAGAAAGCCTTTTGAATGACAGGAGGCAGCTCCCAGCGAAGTTCCTGCCCAAAAGACCCAATCCACCGTTCCTCCCAACAAAATGGCAACTCTGCCATACTCCCTCAGGTTAAGGGTGGAGAATGCAAAGGGAGAAAGGTGGGATCTGATAGGGGATTTTGTCATAGGCCAGACCTGAGGAACAAGATCATTTTAGGCTCCTCTGACAATCTCATTGTGTCTGCCCTAGTTTCTAGCAGCTGGGAGCTGGCCAGCTCAGGCAGGGCCACCAACCTAGACAAACAGCAGCCATTAGTGACTGATACAAATTAAATATTCAGTAGACCAAACAAAGCAAATATTGTAATCACCATTTTATAGAAGAGAAAATTAAGGCTAAACTATTTAGTCAGTTTATCTGACTCTAAAACATGAAATCTTTCCACTACGTCACACTGCCCCCAAGGTCCTTGTGCAAGCACATAATCCACACGAGACTATGGGTTATACAGAGAGGCTCTCTTCCATGTTCAAACTAGGCATCATTTTCAGATGAAATCCTTGGTAGATAGGGACATAATAATTTAAGCCCAAATTGCTTAAAATTTGGAAAAACTCCAATATCATAAAGAAACAAATGTCTTAGAAGCCACTCATTCCACTATGCACCACAGAGGGAGACCTCTCTATAAGAATATCTTGCAAGCTTTACTTGCACTCACAAAAATAAATATATTAAGATCACATAGAACACTTCCTTTGAAGGCTTTCAAAGCATTTTTCAAATGTCAATTTTGGTATTTCTTGAGGAAAAGGAAAGCTGAAAGATTATAGACAAAATTTAGGGAGCATCTCAAATAATTTAACCCTCCTCTTCCCAAAAGAATTTAGGTATCTCAAAATAAAATGCATATAAACACAAAGATTATTCACAGAGAAGTACAAAATCCATGGAAAAGTATGGAAAAAATACCAAAACCTTGGCGATTATGGCTATTACCATTTGAGCACTGAATTTAGGGTTCAGCTTCTCAAAGACCAAGATGAAAAGAAGTCATATATATATATATATAATTCTCATTGTCCTATAAAAGGAACTTCTGTCGATTATTGTTTAAAAACCCTAAACAAAACATTGAATAATACCTTCTACCACTATTTTATAAAACACGCACAGATATTTGTCATAGGGCATCAGTTAAACTGATCCCTAAGGTCCACAGGATGGAGGAATAGAGAAAGGATTAGAATGGACTTACTGATATTCTATTCATGAACTATTGTGGTTAGTAATCGAAGAAAATGTGGCATTGGTATGGAAAAAGTGGCCATGGTGGCTGCTGGGTGCGGGGAATGGGAGGAAGAGATGAGATGTGGAGGCGTTTTTGGGACTTGGAGTTGTCCTGGGTGGTGCTGCAGGGACAATTACCGGACATTGTAGATCCTCCCATGGCCCACTGGATGGAATATGGGAGAGTGTGGGCTATGATGTGGACCATTGACTATGAGGTGCAGCGATGCTCAGAGATGTATTCACCAAATGCAATGGATGCGTCATGATGATGGGGGAGAGTGTTGCTGTGGGGGGAGTGGTCGGGTGGGGGGTGGGGGGTGCATGGGGACCTCATCTTTTTTGAATGTAATATTTTTTTTAATGAATTTTAAAAATTAAAAAAAAAACACAGAGTTAACATAGGATCAGCTTGTTTCACTACAACTCTATTTTCCTTCTACATGGATCATATCTGAGTTTTACACCAATGAATAATAAACTTGATCCCTTATCCTCTCATTTCAAGATCTGTTGATTAGCTGTACATTTTTAGCAATAAAAGTCCATCATATTTTTAAAGGTAGTACCTATTGAACATTTACTGTGCACCTAAAGCCCTGTACTGAGCATGCCTTCTTTTGATTCACAGGGCAAACTCATGGGCGACAGAGACTCAGGGCAGCTAGCCCTCAGTGTCAGAGCCCACAAGTGGCAGGATCGGGATTCCAGCCCAGGTTTGTCTTTTTCCAGAACTGAGCTCTTAATGATCATGCTATACATCCTCTTCCATAATTTGTTTACCATAGGGGTTTGTGATATTTTTATCTGTATTTCCAAAGTCAGGTACATATGAACATCTTCCAAGGGAATTAATATTTTCCTTAGACCAATTCTTTAATGGCAGGCTCGTAGAGGAAATCTGGACATTAGTTGCTTTTGATTAGATAAACATTTAAAATCATAAACTGATTTTTTTTACACCTAAGCAACAAAAAACAAACACTGAAACATGTAAGAAAATGAGAAGGGTCAATATGTATGATAGGTAGTCATTATATGCTTCATGGCATAAGCAATAGGAACTTTCTCTTCAGGTCTCCAATCAGCTCAAAACTAGGCGAAAGCAAACACTTGTCATCATGGATAATGTTCTAGATGAAATTAGTTGGTGGTTCAAGCAAACACCTAAAATTTCTGGGACCATACTACAAAATCCAGAAGCAATTATCACTCACCATTGCCCTGGTGGGCAGTCACAAGTCAAGCAAGGACCAAAGAGGTAAAGGGGCCGCTGTCATCTCTTAGATTTTGGTCGACTATTTCCAGATGAATTCTTTGGTACAGTGAGGAAATGGTGCTAAGAAATCTTGCCTAGCTGTTGGATTTCAGCTGAGTATTAATCATTGAGTTAGGCAATGGATTTATCAACACACAGTAATTTTTGTTACTACTTTTAAGCAGATTATATCTTTGAATACCGTAAAGACTCACCCAAATATGCCTAAATATCAGACATTTTAGTCTTTGAGAGAAAAAAGCAAATATATTATTACTAGCTTGTCCCAGCACAGTGATCCAAAGGAAGAAATACTTTCAACAGCTTATACAAACAACCTTTTCAAATCAGCCTAAAGCACTGATTCCCAAAGTTTTCCAATAATCTGTTATACAAAAAAAAAAAAAAAACAAACTCTAGAATTACTGATATTTGCAAAACATTACAGTAGAAGAGACCCTAATCCACAGTAAATGGCAGTTAGGTGTTCATAAGGACATCTCCAAAACAATGACAGCCCAAGCCTGCATGAGAACTTCTACCCATTGACTGAGTCAGACACTGTGCTAGGTACTGGGATTCCACAATAAAAAAGACAGAAGTAGTCCTTACCCTCAAGAAGTGTACATTCCAACAGAGAAGTTAAACACTAAACATCAAGTTATGCAGAGTTTTGTATCAGAATTCTAAGAAAACAACTGAAAAATATAGTCCTGGTGCTCTTCAATCAAAAAAAAAAAAAAAAGAGTTTAAATTCCTAAGGAGGAAAAAAAAAAAGCAATAAAGATGTCAGCTATCCAAAAGCATTCCCAAGAGAATGCTTTTCAAAATACATTTTAGAAGCATTTTTCTGGGGATGCTGAGCCTAACTAACCTCCATCTTTGGCAACTGGACTCATTGCTGAGTCTGGTCACCAAGTTGAAATTTATAGTAGCCAATGGCAACCTGGCCCCCATAAATTCAAAGCCCTGGATACATATGTACTATATATATTATCCTCTCCTATTTGTTTGTTTCCTTGCCAGCTTCACATTTTATAGACATTCTCATAGCAACTCCAGGAATGGTTCTCCGTCTTAAACTTGAGAACCCAAAGTGACAGTCTTGACTTTTTGTGTGTTCTTTTTGCAACTAACATATAGTTATATATATATTAAATAGGAACACTTCTGTCAGTACAGGACCAAGAAATGTCTTAAAAAGAAGAAAAATGTTTATCTAGTTCTAAAAAACAACTACTATGATCTATCCAGAATCATAAAACTGTAGACTCATATTTTATTGGTGTTTGAATAAATCTTAGTATTTATCTCATCCAGTGCTCCATTTTATAGATGAGGAAATTGATATTGTCTCTGATTTGTGAGGGCCTCAATCATTTAAACCTTGATATATTAAATGTGGTACATATTAAAGAAACTTGAACTTTGGTAGGGAATAGCTGGCTGGGTGAAAACCATGGAAACAAATGAAATTGTGTGCAAATGTATCTCAATACTCACAATCAAATCAGTTGGTAAATCAATACTCTTCAATGTCAAGAATACATAGTTCTCCACAAAAGACACCATGATTATTACTGTGTACTCTGCACTGTAAAACACCCAGCTCAGTGCCAGAGAGTGCACTTTTAGAAGAGGACAGTCACAAGGAAAGATAGGGGCAGGGGTGTTTGCATGGCTCTTGCTCCAACAACCGACAGCTGAATCAGATGAGAAATACCAAGAAGTTATTCAGATTTTAAAAACAAAAGCTAAAGAGACTACTTTGCCCTTTTTTTCTACTGCTCACTATTGTGGGCACTAGTGATTTTAGCCTTTCCCAGTTCTGGTAACAGCAATTATTTTCCGTTAGATACATACACTCCCACCCCCGCCCATTCACAGGCCTGTTGTTCAAATGCATTGATTACCGATTCCAAAAGAGAGCACAGGATCCGGGTCTGGCCAATAAGAGCATTTAATCTCTTGGCCACAGTGATTGGCTCAGAATTGCACATGTGACCTAAACCAGGCCAAAATCCCCACACAGCTATAAGGGTGAGGCTGGAGCTTCACAAATCATAGTAAGGAGAAAGATCTTCTGAGAACGAAGCTAACATAGAAGAAGGCAGAAGAGAGAGATGGGAAGGGAGTATGAGCTTAATAACATTGTTCAGTCCCCGGATCCGGCCCTGCCGGAGCCAGACCTACCCTAAACTTCTCAGGTACCTGCTCCAACCAGATCTATCACTCTCTTTTTTTCCCTTAAATAAATTTGAATTGGGTTTCTGTCTTTTGCAAAAAAGTTCTGTGACCAATATGCTTATTTTCCCAATCCTGTTCCCTTCCTAACCTCCTATTTCTTTGGGCTTACAGTACAATTTAATATCCAGTGGATCTGAATTCTCATCCTACTTCCACCACCACCTCGAGCCACAAACTTCCTGAGCCTCAATTTCCTCCCTCATAAAAAAGGTGAAAAAGGAGGGTGCATTTTTTTTAAATCATGGTTATGAAGATTCAACATACCTTGATGAGTTATAAAGACCAAGCCAAGTCATTAATAAAAAATCAGCTTGGAAAGTATATAATGCTTTCAAATATAAAATACCATTGCTTGCTAAAAATTAGAGGACTCTCTCATTCCTCCTTTTGGTTCTTTTATCCTTCTTCCATGTTGTAAAATAGAGACGTTCATCTTCCATGTTGTTAAAGGGTTGTATTGACCTTGCCTAGCCATATGGACTTAAAATCTTGGCTTAAAAAAAAATTAGACTAGCAATGTAGAAAAATGGAAGGAGTGTGTGGCTTAGTGGCTTAGAGGTCAGGTAAAACAAACTTTAAATCCCAGCTCTACCACCTACCCTAGCTGTATGAATCTGCTCAAATCATTTAATCTCTTCAAGCTTCCATTTACTTATGTATTAAGTAGGCATAAAGTCACCCAACTTTTTGGATTGCTATGACAATTAAAGCATATATGCAGGGTCTGGCATATAGAAGCTCAATAAATGGGAGGGGTTATGGTGACCATTATTACTACTAGTAAGAATCACAGAGGCTATGGGGTCAAGCTTGGAAAAGTAGATGGGGCTGGAAGGATGAACCATTGGTGCCAGAGGAGAACTTGGCATGAAGTAGAATCCAAGGAATCCACTATGCAGGAAAGGCTGGGTGAATCTCAAAGATCTAAGCTGGCTAGGTCCAAAATCCTGGGGTCAGAGGACCAAAATCAGTAGCACTACCACTTTACTCATAACTTGTACTCTACCTACTCCCTAGAAGATGTAGAGACATTGCACTCTGAGCTCCTCAAGCTTAGGGTCTGGGTCTTGGTTATTTTTGTAAGCCCAGCCCTCAGGGGATGCTGAGTAAATACTCAGTAGGATTTGAGCACCGTAATCTTTTGCCCTTGAGGAAGGGTTGCCTCTCCTTTTGGGGGTCCATTCCCAAGCCCTTGATCATGCACTTTTCTTGGTAATGACTCATAAGTGTCATTTCATTTGGGTTTGGCTGGTCTCCAAGAAGATTCTCAAAATCCCCCGCTCTCCTAATGTCTTTAGATAGGCTAGTGCTCTGGGGTGTGTTATTCAGACCACTACAGCATGGTACCACCTGAGGACCTGTTAGAAATGCAAAGTCTCTGGCTCTTTCCCATACCCCCTGAATCAGAAACTGTGGATAAGTCCCAGAAATCTGTATTTTAACAAGAACTCCGGGGATTCTGATGCACACAGAGTTTGAGAACCATTGCTCCAGACAGTACCTTAATATCTTTGAAAGAGGAATGTAGGTAAAATTTCTAGCATGTTGGAGGGGTGGGGCTACATGGCAGCTGAGTACGGAACTCCAAGAGTCAAATCATCCTACAGGACAGTTACTAATCACCCAGAAGCTATCTAAAGCACCTTTTTGGGGGACCCAGGACACCAGAGAGCATCACACAACATCTTTGAAAGAATGGAAGGAGGAGAATACCCATCTACAGTGAAGATTAATGAGTGGAGCACTCCACACCACAGAGGAGGATGCCCATCCTCCACTGGCCGTGCAAGCCACTTGGGGACTATACTGTGTCTGGAGTTGGAAGTTCCATTTCCCAAAAACAGTAGAGGAAGAGATGGTTGGCTACAACTTCAGCTACTAATTAGTAAATTCAGCTGGCTAAAGTATAATCCTAAGAATAGCCAAAGTTTGAACCTGTACAAGTTAGAAGGAGGCCAGTAGCCATCATTTTAACTCTGCCTCTGGCATGAGAGAAAGTGGGGCTGACTGAAAAATCACAGTGATGGTTGGCACCAGCTTATTTTCACCCAGATCAGATGCCAAATAGGATCAGAAAGGAGCTGTGTTTCCTCAGACTCTCTGGGCAACTGCAGGATCTTTTGGTCCGCACAAACTGGTCTGTTGAGCACCTTCGATTCCATCTCAACTCCACCATCCCCATAAGATAGGAGGGGGCTGGTGTTTCCTCAACCTTTCTGGGCAATTGCAGGTGCTTTCAGCCTGCACAGACTGGCTATTCAGACACCTGTAGCTCCATCCCTGCCCCTTCCACCTACACGAACTTGATTGTTGGGTGCCTGTGGTTCC
The DNA here is from genome assembly GCF_030445035.2 of Dasypus novemcinctus. Taxonomy (NCBI): domain Eukaryota; kingdom Metazoa; phylum Chordata; class Mammalia; order Cingulata; family Dasypodidae; genus Dasypus; species Dasypus novemcinctus. The sequence goes on from NC_080676.1 coordinate 41,112,880, forward strand.
ATACCCACCCCCAATAGGACAAGAGGGGGATGGTGTTTCCCTTACCTCTCTAGCTCCACCACATCCCCAAGTACGATAGGAGGGAAGCTGTGTTCCCTCAGGCTTTCCAGGCAATGGCAGGCACCTTCAGCCTGCACAGACAAGACTTGTGGGCACCTGTAGATCCACCCCCACCTCCCAATAGGACAGGATGGGGCTGGTGTTTCCTCAGCCTTTCTGGACAGTGGCAGTTACTTTCAGCCTACAGGGACTGAACTGCTGGGTACCTGTGGTTCCATCCCTAATCCCCAAAAGGACAGAAAGGACAATACTCCCTGAGCTTCTCAGAGCAACTGCAGGCACATTCAGCTAACATGTATTAGATTGTTCATCACATCAGAGGGTCCAACCCCTTCACTGGCAGGGGAAGAAGGGGGCTGGTGCTATGTCAGTCTACCTGGGCAATGCAGTCATTCTGGACCCACATGGCATAGGTTCTTGCCCACACCTGCAGCTCCAGCCCTGCTCCAAGTAATGAAAGAGCAAGCATGAAGCTCATGAGTCTCTCCGCGCAACTACAGATAGTTTTGGACTGCATTACTTGGATTATTACACATTGCTGTGGTTCTGTCCCTACCCCTGACAGGGGAGAAAGGTGGAAGAATCTTCATCAGTTCCTAGGGCAACACGGGCTTTCAACATCCACAGCTTACAGCACCAACTATATCCTCAACTCCTACTACACAACCAGCAAGGAACGAAGGAAAAAAAGCCCTAAACTAAAGAGAGAAATTGTGCCCAGAATAAATACGTTTAGTAAACCTGATGCTGAGAAACCAAGAAAAAATTACAATCCATACCAAGAAATAGGAAGATATGGCCATGTCAAAGGAAAAAGATAAGTTTCCCTATGACACAAAGGAGTTGAGAAAACAAATCATAAATGTTCAAACAAATCTCCTTTAAAAATTCAATAAGATGGTTAAAGAGATTAAGGATATTAAGATGACACTGGCTAAGCACAAAAATACAATGGAGGTATATAGCAGCAGATTTGAGGAGGTAGAAGAAAGGACTGATGAGTTTGAAGACATGGCCTCTGAAAGTGAACATACAAAAGAGCAGATGAAGAGAAGAATAGAAAAAACTGAACAGGGTCTCAGGGAAATAAGTAATAACAAGAGATGTGAAAACATATGTGTAATGGGTATCCCAGAAGGAGAAGAAAGAGAGAAGGGGGCAGAAGGAAACCTGAAGAGCAAATGGTAGAAAATTTCCCAACCCTATTGAAGGACATAGATATTGTGTCAGAGAAGCACAATGTACTCTCGCCCAAATTAATCTGAATTAGACCAACTCCAAGACACATATAAATCAGAATTTCAAATGCCAAAGCCAAAGAGAGAATTCTTAGAACAGCAAGAGAAAAGCAATGCACAACATATAAGGGATATCCAATAAGATTAAGTGCTGATTTCTCATCAGAACCCAAAGAGGCAAGAAGGTAGTGGTATATTTAAGATACTGCAACATCTTAAATGCCAGCCAAAAATCTTATATCCAGCAATATTGTCTTTCAAAAGTGAGGACAAGTTTAGAATAGTAATAGATAAACAGAAATGGAGAGAATTTGTAACCAAGAGACCAGCTTTGCAGAAATTACTAAAAGGAGTGCTACAGCCTGAAAAGAAAAGACTGGAGAGAGAGGCTTGGAAGAGAGTCTAGAAATGAAGATTATATCAGTAAAAGTAACAAAAAGTGTAAAAAGAGTGATGAAAAGAAAATGACAGATAAAACCCAAAGGTCAGAATGGGTAAGAACTGCCTTTACAGTCATAACATTGAATGTTAATGGATTTAACTCCCCAATCAAAAGTCACAAACTGGTGGAATGGATAAGAAAATGTGAGCCATTTATATGCTGTCTACAAGAGCCTCTCCTTAAACCCAAGGAACCAACAGATTGAAAGTGAAAGGCTAGGGAAGCAAACTTGGCCTAATGGATAGGGCATCCACTTACCACATGGGAGGTCTGCTGTTCAAACCCTGGGCCTCCTTGACCCGTGTGGAGCTGACCCGTGCACAGTGCTGATGTGCACAAGGAGTGCCCTGCCATGCAGGGGTGTCCCCTGTGTAGGGGAGCCCCACGTGCAAGGAGTGCACCCCATAAGGAGAGCTGCCCAGTGCAAAACAAAGTGCAGCCTGCCCAAAAACGGCACCACACACACGGAGAGCTGACACAGCAAGATGACACAACAAAAAGGAACACAGATTCCCAGTGCTGCTGATAAGGATAGAAGTGGTCACAGAAGAACATGCAGCAAATGGACACAAAGAGCAGACAACTTGGGGGGTGGGGGGGAGAAATAAATAATAAATCTTTAAAAAAAGTGAAAGGCTAGAAAAAAATATTCTGCACATACAGTAACAACAATCAAAAAAAGCTGTAGTAGCTACACTTCGATGAAATATACTTTAAAAGCAAACTATCAGAGATAAGGAGGACATCATATATTGATAAAAGAAAGTAATTCACCAAAAAGAAATAACAATCATTAATGTATATGCATCTTACCAGGATGCCCCAAAATACAGGAGGCAAACACTGGCAAAACATAAGAGAGAAATAGATATCTCTACAGTAATGGTTGGAGACTTCAGTACACCACTCTCAGCATTGGATCGAATGTCTGGGCAGAGGATCAATAAAGAAACAGAGAGCCTGAATAATATGGTAAATGGACTAAACCTAATAGACAAATTCAGAACACTGCACCCCAAAACAGTAGGATATATATTCTTTTCAATTGCTCAAGGATCTTTCCCCAGGATAAACCATATGTTGGGTCACAAAGCAGATCTCAATAAATTAAACAAGATCAAAATTATACAAAGTACTTTCTCTGATCATAATGGAATAAAGGTAGAAGACAATAAGAGGGAAATTCACAAATATATGGATATTAAACAACACATTCTTAAATAATCTGTGGGTTAAAGAATTTGTCATATCTCAAGAAAATGAAAATGAGAATACAATATATCAGAACCTATGGAATGCAGCAAAAGCAGTGCTGAGAGGGAAATTTTAATTCCTAAATTTAAAAAGAAGAAAGAGCTTACATTTAAAAAGAAGAAAGAGCTAAAATCAATGGCCTAACTACACAGCTGGAGGAACTAGAAATAGAACAGCAAACTACTCCCAAAGCAAGTAGAAAGAATGAAACAAAGATCAGAGCAGAAATAAATGAAATTGAGAACAAAAACAATAGAGAGCATTAACAAAACCAAAAGTTGATTCTTCAAGATTAATGAAATTGACAAACTCTTAGCTAGACTGACAAAGAGAAAAAGAGAGAAGAGACAAAGAAATAAGATGAAAACAGGAACATTACTACTGACCCTATGGAAAAAAAGAGATCATAAGAGGATACTACAAACAACTGTACACCAACTAACCAGACAATATAGATGAAATGGAAAAATTTCTAGGAATGTACGAAACACCTACCCTGACCCTAGAAAAAAACAGAAGGCCTCAACAAACAAATCACAAGTAAAGAGACTGAAACAGTCGTCAAACAACTTCCCAAAATCAAAAGCCTAGGAGCAGATGGTCTCACAGATGAGTTCTGCCAAGCATTCAAAGAAGATTTAATACAAATCTTACCCAAGTTCTTCAAAAAAATTGAACAAGAAGGAATGCTACCGAACTCATTCTATGAAGCCAATATCACCCTAATATCAAAGCCAGGTAAAGATATTAAGAAAAAAGAAAATTACAGACCTATTTCCCTAACGAATACAGACATAAAAATCCTCAACAAAATACTTGCTAATAAAATTCAACAACACATTAAAGGAATTATTCATCACGATCAAGCGGGTTTTATACCAGGCATGCAAGGATAGTTCAACACAGGAGAATCAATCAGCATAATACACCACATTAATAGATCAAAGAAAAAATCACATGACTCTATCAATTGATGCAGAAAAGTATTTGACAAATACAGCATCCTTTCTTGATAAAAATATTACAAAAGTAAGGAATTGAGGGAAACTTTCTCAACATGATAAAGACCATATATGAAAAACCCACAGATAACACTTTACTCAAAGATGAAAGACTGAAAGATTTCCCATTGAGATCAGAGACAAAACAAGGATGCCCACTGTCATCACTGTTCAATATAGTGCTAGAGATTCTAGCTAGAGCAATCAGGCAAGAAAAAGAAATAAAAGCCATTAAAATTATAAAAGAAGAAGTAATACTTGCACTATTTGCAGATGATATGATGCTATACCTAGAAAGTCCCCAAAAAAGCTAAAACAAAGCTGCTAGAGCTAATATTTCAGTAGAGTGTCAGGATACAAAATCAACACAAAAATCAGTGGTGTTTGTGTAGTAATATGAGGAGGAAGTCAAGAAAAAAATTTCATTTACAATAGTGACTAAAGAATAAAATATTTAGGAATAAACTTACCAAGGATATAAAACACTTATATTCAGAAAACTGCAATGCATTGCCAAAAGAAAGTTTTTAAAAAGACCTATCAAATTGGAAGAACATTACATGCCCATGAATTGGAAGACTAAATATCATTAAGGTGTTAGTTCTACCTAAATTGATATACAGATTCAATGCAATCCCAATGAAAATTCCACAGCATTTTTTTTAAACAAATGAAAAACATAGTTGTCAAATTTATTTGGGAGTGGATGTGGCTCAGGTCATTGGGTGCTTGCCTCTCATGTGGGAGGTCCCATGTTAGCTTCCCAGTGCCTTCTGGAAGAGGTGAGCAAACAATGAGCAGACAGACAAAAGAATCATCTGAAGAAAGAGGTGGAATAAATTGAGAAAAAATAAAGTAAATAAATTAAAAATCTTTAGGGAAGTAGATGTGGCTCAAGTGATTGAGCTCCCACCTACCACATGGGTGGTCACAGGTACAGTTCCCAGTGATTCCTGGAGAAGACAAGCAAGACAATGAGCTGCTGTAACCAGCAGGCACAGTGAGCAGATGCAACAAGGTGACACAAAGAGGAAAGAAAAAGAGATATGACAAAGCAGGGAGCTGAGGTGGCTCAAGATACTGAGCGCCTCTCTCCCACATGGGAGGTCCCGGGTTCAGTTCCTGGTGTCTCCTAAAAAGAAGACGAGCAAACACAAAGAGCACTCAGCAAATGTACACAGAAAGCAGACAGTGAGCACAAACGGGGAGGGGGGGCAAATAATTACATAATAAATCTTTTTTTACAATTTTATTTGGAAGGGTAAGGGGCTTTAAATAGCCAGAAATGCCTTAAAATGGAAAAGTGAAGTTGGAGGACTTTTACTTCTGGACTTTAAATCATATTACCTAGCTACACTGGTAAAAACAGCATGGTACTAACATAAAGATAGACACATAGACCAGTGGAACCAAGTGATGGTTCAGAAACAGATCTCATATCTATGGTCAAGTGATTTTTGACAAGTCTGTCAAACTCACCCAGCTGGGTAAGAACAGTCTATTCAACAAATGGTGCTGGGAGAGCTGGATATTCAGAGTCAAAAGAAAGAGAGAGGACTCCATTCTCACACCTTATACAAAAATTAACTCAAAATGAATCAAAGAGGGAAACGGACTTTGGCCCAGTGGTTAGGGCGTCCGTCTACCATATGGGAGGTCCGCGGTTCAAACCCCGGGCCTCCTTGACCTGTGTGGAGCTGGCCATGCGCAGTGCTGATGCGCGCAAGGAGTGCCGTGCCACGCAAGGGTGTCCCCCGCGTGGGGGAGCCCCACGCGCAAGGAGTGCGCCCGTGAGGAAAGCCGCCCAGCGTGAAAAGAAAGTGCAGCCTGCCCAGGAATGGCGCCGCCCACACTTCCTGTGCCGCTGACGACAACAGAAGTGGACAAAGAAACAAGACGCAGCAAATAGACACCAAGAACAGACAACCAGGGGAGGGGGGAAATTAAATAAATAAATAAATCTTTTAAAAAAAAATAAATAAATAAAGCTCAACATTTATTAAAAAAAAAAAAAAAAAAAAAAAAGAATCAAAGACCTAAATATAAAAGCTAGAACCATAAAGCTTCTAGAATAACATGTAGGAAATCATCATCAAGACCTGGTGGTAGACTGTGCTTTTTTTTTTTTTTAAGATTTATTTATTTATTTTTCTCCCCTCCCATCCAGTTGTCTGCTCTTTGTGTCCATTCGCTGTGTATTCTTCTGTGACCGCTTCCATCCTCATCAGTGGCACCAGGAATCTGTGTTTCTTTTTGTTGCGTCATCTTGTTGTGTCAGCTCTGTGTGTGTGAGGCACCATTCTTGGGCAGGCTGCACTTTCTTTCGCTCTGGGTGGTACACTCCTTGCGTGGGGCTCTCCTATGCAGGGGACACCCCTGCATGGCACGGTACTCCTTGTGCACATCAGCACAAGCATGGCCCAGCTCCACACAGGTCAAGGAGGCCCGGGGTTTGAACGGCGGACCTCCCATGTGGTAAGTGGATGCTGTATCCGTTTGGCTAAGTCTGCTTCCCAGGTTGTGCATTCTTAAACCTTATACTGAAAGCACAAGCAATGAAATAAAACATGGATAAATGGGACCTGCTCAAACTTAAACACGTTTGTGGTTCAAAGGATTTCATCAAGAAGGTGAAAAGGCAGCCCACTCAATGGGAAAAAACATTTGGAAATCACATATCTAATGAGGGTTTGATTTCCATTCTATGTAAAGAGATCATACAACTCAACAATAAAAGAACAAGCAACCCAGTTTTAAAATGGGCAAAAGACTTAAACAGACATTTCTCCAAAGAGGAAATACAAAGTGGCCAAAAAGCACATGAAAAAATGTTCTGTATCACTAGCTATTATGGAAATGCAAATCAAAACTACAATGAAATAGCATCTCACACTGGCTAAAATGTCCATTATTTCAAAAACAAAAAACAGTAAGTGCTGGAGAGGATGTGGAAAAATAGGAACACTCCTTCACTGTCGGTGGGATTGTAAAATGGTGCAGACACTCAGGAAGACCGTTTGGTCATTCCTCAGAAAGCTAAATATAGAACTGTCATATGATCCAGCAATTCCTCTACTTGGAATATATCCAGAAGAACTGAAAACTGTGACACAAACAGACATCTGCACATAGTGCATATTCATAGTGGCATTATTCACAATTGCCAAAAGATGGAAACAACCCAAGTGTCTATCAACCAATGAATGGATTTTTGAAATGTGGTAAATACCTACAATGGAATACTATGCTGCATTAAGAAGAAAGGAAATTGGACATATATGATAACATGGATGATGAGTCTTGAAGACATTATGTTAAGTGAAATAAGCCAGACACAAAAGGACAAATATAGCATGGCCTCATGCATAGGAACTAAATATGAAGAATAAACACACGGAGCTAAAACCTAGAGTATAGGTTATTAGAGATAAGAGGAGGACTGTGAAGGAGTACTGATGCTTAATATATGTAGAAGTTTTTAAATTAACTAGACTGTAAACGTGTGGAAATGAATAGAGTTAATGGTAGTAATTATAGTGAATAGCAGCTGGTTTATTAATGGGATTGTGGCTGAAAAGGGCAGTCTAGGGATGTAAACGTCGATTGAAAGAAAGCTACAGAATAATCGAGGGACTGAATAAAATGGTGAACCCAGAAGTGGATGAGAATTGTGGTGAATAGTACAAATGCAACATGTCCTTCTGTGAACTAGAACGATATACGTCACTATGACAGGATGGTGGGACTTTGGAGATGCACGGGAAAAATATAATTAATGTAACCTATGGGCTATACTTAACAGCAATACTGCAATATTCTTGCATAAATGTCAAAGATGTATGGTGTTAATAAAAGTGGGGTATGGAAAAGATATGCCAAACGTATGCTATGAACCATAGCTAGTGGTAACAGTCTGATGATATTATCTCATAATCTGTAACAACTGTTCCACCATGGTGTGGTGTGTTAGTGAAAGGTTGTTATAAGGGAATTTTACACACGTGCATGATTGTTTTGTAAGTCCACAACTTCAGTAATAAAAACATTTTTAAAACATTTCTAGCATTTCCATGTTGAGAGGCAAGTGGCAGGTACAGTGGACAACTACAGCCTAACTCAACCATGTATCTTCAGTGTTTCATGCTTCCTATGGCAAACTATTTCAAAATTATTTTCTAAATACATACTATGCAAAGACTAGTACGATTAAGGTCTCTTGTCTTGGGAAGCTCTAGTTTCTTTTCTTAATGGACCAAGGAGTCAACTGCAGATGGGGCAGCACCTTCCACAGGTCATTCAGGGCTCTAGACTGTCCTCTAAAACGTATATGGAGTTTGTAGGAATTCTAAGTCCCTGTATTAGCACTATTATTGGTATTGATAGACTGAGTACCCACCTGCCATAGTTTGCAGGTCCAAATCTACTATTCCATAGTACAGTAGATTATTTACATGCTGTAAATAATCTCAGAAAACTATATCATGCCCTTGGAGGACCTGCTCAGCCACAATTACATGGTCTCATTTCTAACACTGATCCAGGCACATTGGTCCTGGGTATTTCCAAAAGATGACTTAAGAGCATATAGATGCAGGTGCAAGGAGGGAAAAAAGCATGATAAAGGTATAAGGTATAAACATGGGTAGTGTGAACCATTTCCCTAAGAAAATTGAAGAAATGTAATCAATCTTCCTCTGATGTATGTAGCAATGATCAGCATTTGGCCAGGTTTTATAAGTAGTGTTCTGAGATAGTGAGAGTTTTTAGAAAATTGATGTACACAAATAACTCCACACCTTTATCCGGTATAGAGTGCCAGATCCAGCATTTGAAGACTGGAAAATAGAGAAGTTGTCTCCGTAACTTCTCTAAGTTGTCCCTGTAAGATATCCCAAGATTACAAACGTCAGGAGACAAGCATGACATCATACTATGAATTTCTTAGTGGTCATCACTTTGAAGAATTACAATTAAGGTCAGCCTAGCTGAGCTTTTTCATCTTTTCTTTTTACAGAAAATTAACAAACATAACTTGATGATGAATGCACTAAGTAGAAAGGCATCCAAAAGCAATCTGCCCTCACAGCAGGCTCAGGCAAAACGCTCGCAGCAACCCCACAAACACCCAGGTGCTGGAGGTGGAAGACAATAGAAGGTCCTAGGAAGCACCTCTGTCCTTGTTTCTGGGGCCCCTAGAGAGAGGCCTAGTCCTTTTAAGCACTTTCTCCTCTGGTTTTCACAACCTAGTTCTGCTGGCTAGGATGGGGGGGTAGAGGGGGATATAATAACCCTCAAGCAGGAGCTGTGCTTATCAATGGCATTCCAGAGAAAATTCACCAGCGCATCTCACCACCCCAGCTAACTGCTTTTTTCATCAAGGAGACCCTCTCCCTCCTCAGAGAGAGAGGTTTGAGCTTAATTTGCCTTTTTTATGGATCAAATACTGGGTTTTCTACTGCAAATTTACAAAATGGAAGACAAGAATGCTTGCAGCTCCCCGGCTAAGTACTTCGCCACCAGCCTGGAAACAAGAAGGGCCCCTGCATACCCACTCCAAAGTGCTTTAGGCTGATGTCTGTACAAAAACTACTCTAGCCAGAGCCCTTAAGTAGAGCCGGCAGATTAGCAAATAAAACTACAGGGCCTCCAGTTAAATGTGATTGTCGAAGAAATAATTCAGATATTGCATGGGAAACGTGTATACGTAAAATGATTCATGTTTTATCTGGAATTCAGATTTAACCAGGCATTCTATTCTATTATCTGACAACCCTACCCCTAAAACTATCAATACGAAATTTCTATTTTAGAGTGTTAAGTATTTGACCAGATGGAAGAGAATATGGGAATGTGGGTTCTGAACTCATAAATGTGTATAGGGTACTGCAGATTCTGCTGTGCTTATTTTACAACTTCCCTGTGAGGTAAGAACAAAGTCCTTAATCTCTGCTTTACGATGTAGACTCTGAGTTAAAGAATGGCACAAGGTTACAAAGCAAAGCAGAAGAGCTAGGATTCAAAGTAAGATCCTCTGATGTTTTGTAAGGGGGCTCTGTCAATCACTACACTAAACAAATGAAAAAAAAGGAAGATTTTTAAGATTGGCTGGAAAACATTTCTTTAGCAAGCAAAAATACCTGGTAATCATGGATACTTTTCTGTTTTCACGCCTAAGTAAGCAATCATCTGTCTGTGTTCTTTACCGGCCGAAAGTGGCCATTAAGAAATGAAAGTGAGTTTAGATTTCACCTGCATGTTTGGATTTGACGACATTTCTCATTTCAAGACACCAAGGTCAACTCAACCCTTTCAGCACTGGCACCATGAAAAACAAACAGCTACGCTCGTGAATTGAAGGGTAAGTGGGGAAATAATTGTTCACTGCTTTCCATGCTTTAATTTGTTAAGGACTACCTTTATTTCTAAATTTATTAAGGAGAGCTCTGTTCCTCTCTGCAGAGCATTAGGAAGTTCTAGAAGAGGTAGAATTTATCCTTGGAGAATTAAAATAGGGTATCATCAGTAAATATAAACCTTCCCAATATTAGCTGCCTCATAGCATATGTTTTATTTTCTAACTCCAGTGAAAGCTATGGGCTAAAGAACTCTTATATTAGAAAATTATAGAAAACCAAATCCCATACTTCTTCTTTGAAAAAAAAAAAACAACACTGTGGGATAAAACTACTACTAAGAAATTCCAAATTCAAATCTTTCTCTGTTCTCCTACAAAGTCAACTACTCAACTATATTTACCACATCAAAACAAATTAATTGAGTATCTAATGTCACAGAACCAAACGAATATTTCTTATCTCCGTATTCATTTTTAGGAGCTGTGCAAGGAGTAGCAATTGCCTGTGACAACAGTCTGTGAAGAATACTGTTATCAAAAAATTCTGAACTACCCCAGAGCTGTGGCAAGAAAGTTCAGAGATTATTATTGGGTAATGACATCGGAAATAATAGAGTATATAGTATTACAGTATTGAGGTATTCGAGTAGAGAATCAATTCAAGGAGACAAGCAAAATTTATATACTTTATTGATTTTAAATTTTACATGCTCGGCAATATAAGTAAATCTTTTGTAGTAATTCTAAAGCTTCGAAACATTGTAAATAACAGGGACTGTGGAGAGTTCAGAACAGTCATTTCTTCATATCCAAAGTACATAGACTTTAATGCATATTAGAAGAAATTGGGGTAATGAAATACCTTAAAGCTAAGTTAAGTCAGGGTTGGCGTTTCTTTTTTTTTTCCCTCCAAAGAGTGAACCTGTCTCAGGTATTGAAGTAATTCCAGGTAGCATTGTACTTAAGGAAAAAAGCATAATTAAATTGATCCTATTGTATTACATAAATCCAACATATCCTGTGTAAACTCAGGAACAGGTGTCTCATTGTAAAAAGTAGCTGGCTGTTAACCAATAGAAGTAAAGTTTTCTCACACAGAAACAAATACATGGGAGAAAAACACTGAAACAATGGTTGACTCGAGATTCCATAATCTATTAATAAAAGCAGATTGAGCCTGAAATCACCCCTGTATGTTCAATGTACCTAAAGCTGAAAACCTCAATGCTGGGCAAGGGACGAACCTGTTTCTGGGCAGGCACTTAAGCCTACCATTTCTATTAAAAATAATTGCAGGCTTGGTAATTTCTAATTTTCAATCATATATGTCACATAGAAAATGATGAGACATGAAGGGGATGGAAGGAACTTTTTATTTGCATTGCAGCTGAGCCTGACTGACACTTAAGAAAACGTTTTGACACATTCAAGTGTGAGCAACAAATCTGTCCACTCATTCATAAGCCACATGTTTACTTTAAGAGGCCTGGTCCAATAAATGAGGATCAAAATCCCAAGTGCTTAAGTCCATAAAAATCTCTAAAGTGAAATAACACCAACAGTACAGATTCTGACCTTCTTAAATTGAGTAAAGATTTTTAAGTAAATACATAACCTGCTTATACCATTATTATTCTCATTTTTATATGAGTTGGGTGTGTGTGTGTTTTGGCATCTTGTATACTGTTTTTCGTTTGTTTGTTTGTTTTATTCTGTAAAGCCACAAATCTACCTCTGAAGAGCCTTTCCCATATTTAAACTTGAATACATGAGTATATAAAAGTGAGTGGAGTACTCAGGTAACTGAACACCGACTACCTCTGGCATTTTGACATAAATAACTTACTTACCCAGAGAGTATCCAATATACTAGCTTGGAAACCCCAATGTGCTACAAAGTTTGATTATTTTCTCATTGTGGCACTCCTCATATACTTAGGAAGCCATGTAAAATAATGATTCCACACATTTTCAAAGACCAAAAGGAAATGATGACAATCCTGAAACACACCGCTGTCAGATGACATGAAATAGCTTCCATTGTTATTAAAAGGAGACTATAGTGCTGTATTTCTTCAGGCTTTTAACGGGAACTATTGTGAATGGAAATGAAAATCACATGTAAAAACTGGGCAATGAACTTTCTCAAGACTGGAAGTATCTAACCAAACCATTATGCTGGCCACCCCATCACCAACCCATGTTGTTGGGTTCAGGAGGGTGGGATATTTACTGAGGGAGAGAAATGACTGAAAACAGTAGGGGAGAAAAGGAATGGAATGAAATCCAACTCAAGGACCTTGAAGGGTTAATTTTGAAACTTTTGTTAGTAACTTTGGACTTCATTAGACTCCATGTATCACTATAAATGCAGGATCTCAACAGTTTGAAAGGTATTTGTCATCAGCGAAAGAAAAACATTATGTTTAAAGGAATAAAAAGATTAATGTATCACTGTGGACTACTTAAACCCCACGCAGTTTGGGTCTTTCGTATTAATCTAAATGTGATGGCTTTTGCATACGGTGCATAATTAAACATTTTCTTTTCAGGGCTTCATAGAATCCCCATATGTTTTTAATGGCATCATCTAAATGTTATTCTTACTAATTCTGGCAGCCTGCTCTTGAATCTTCGAGTTTGCTTTTTGTTCCTAATATCTTTCCTACAGAGGCTGCATTGTGCCAGAGAGTCAAGCTCTGAGAGCCCTGTAGTCAGGGCAGACACACACACACTCACACACACTCAACTTTCTCCTTGCTCGCCACTTGCCATCTGTGTTGCTATTGGCATTATAGCACTAGCAAATGGCGTCTGAGAAAGAGAGGGCAAAGAAAGAACATGCAGCTCTATGTCACAACCTCGTTTTGCCATTGTGCATGTGCCCCTTCTCTTCAGTATGACTTAGCTAATTTGTGTTATATGTCTATCTGTCTTTCTATGAATGCTTGGTTGGCATAAGTAGGTATGTGCATGGCAGTGGGGTCGGATGACTTTGGTGGCTGCTACCAATAGTTTTCTTGACACTCAGGGACAGGACATACCATAATTTGCTGACTCAGTACCTAGTGCCTCGTGGGGACAAACTCTCCTTTTGAGCAGTGGTCTGTTTTCTGACACAAACCCCTTCAGAAATAACCCATAAAACTGAAATAATGAAATGTTCTCCATTTGGCTTAGTCAGCCACATTTTGAGCTGTAAATCAGAATCACTTCTATTTCAGGTGGTATAAATGCAACCCAGGGATCAAACATGCATTCGGGGGACATCAGGATACAACAGTAACCTGAGATTCTGATATCCATGTCTGCCCAGTACTAGTTCCCACAGTCTCACACATAGAAAATAAGAGCCTCTGCTGGAAGAATAAGTAAACCAAAGAGCAGAATATACTCCATTGTTGTCCAAATGTAGCCTTGAATTTGCTTTATCCCAACATAAATTTAAATTCTGAAAATTCACAAAGACAATAAATAACTCACACCCAAATCATAAGTCTGCTATAGCTTTAGTGTTTGAACTCAGATCCAATTTTCAAAAAAAGCATTCTCACACTCTTTCTACATTTGTCTTCTTGGAATCTGATGATGTGAATGAACAAAATAGAAACAGTCACCAAAACAGCTTCTCTATGCTGTTTTCCTCATTGACCTTCATTTATTTACAGATGGCCAAGTGCCTATGCGGGCAATTGAAACTCTTCTGTTATTAGGAATTGAACTTTATCAAAAATTTCAAAGAACTGGTTTGTATTTCAGAATTCTGCAAATGATGTGCCTTAAATAGAAACAACCACCCTGGAAATCCTTAAAACACATGCAGGCCAACAAGAGCAGAGACAAATTATCCAGGAATGAGAACGCTATGGATTTCACTGGCACCTCTGACATTTGTTGTTGAAACTTTACTGAAACAACAAATAATCTTTAACAGCCTTGCTTTTTAATGGTTCCCAGTAAACAAAAATAATAAAATTCCCCTAAACCTTGCTCTGAATTGCTGTCAGTGAATTTATAATGTGGTAAGTACAATAAAAAAAGATGGTCTGGAAATGAAGCAGTTGAATAAAAATAAAAAGGTTTAAAAAAAATTAGTTGACCTTCCCTTCCCCCTAATCTCGAATCCATTTCAGCTGCTGGTCTCCTGGCCTGGGCCAGAGGTAGCTACTGCCAGAGAATCAGAGCCACAAATCAAAGAAGCCCCCAGTCCAGCAGGGACTCCCATCAGGTTCTCATACAGCTCTGCAATCTTGGTAAAAATTCAGAAGACATTTCTTAAAAGGTTTTGATTCAAGAAAATAAGGAGGACAATAATGCTTCTACTCTTCTATCTAAAATTTGAATGAGAGGTCTTCCCCTTTCCTTCCAGAACAAATTGCATACATGAAAATAGGATGGTGGCATCTCCACATTAGGAACATCCCTCCCCTCCAAAAATGTAACTACTGCCCAGACTTCTTACATCCAGATTTCAAAGCATCTGCCAACTGAAGACAAAGAAGCTAAAGTTATGGCCTGTGTGACTCCAGCCTCTTCCCCAGTATTTGAAAATTAAGTGAGACAGATGACCCACTTGCAGGGAACAATGCTAGATCTAAGCTAAGAGAAACTGGAAGAGTCCTAAGCCTGTAGCCATCTGAACTTGATTTTCAATGACTTTTCCTTTGGTTTTAAGAGTTGAGTACTAGCTTTACCCTGGAGGATGACTCAAGGCCTGGGAAGTAGCTAGATCCCTGCTTTTGTACTCTGCCCACTACCCCAAGTTCCTCTGGGACTGAGGCCTGAATTCTCCTCTTCTTCCTGCAAGCAAACATTTGGGGGAAAAGGGGGATACCCATGTCAGGCACTGTCCCGGATACTTGGGAGAAGAATGAGACGCAGTCCCCACTTTCAAAGAGCTTGCCAAGAGTACAAGGGGATAAGTATTGTAACAGAGGAAGAGAGAAATTGCTAGGGAGAATAAGTGAGGGTTACTAACTCTGCTGGGGAGGAACCAAGAAAATGTCACAATAGAGATGACATCTAAGGTGGTACTTGAAGGCATTCATGTGGTAGAAAAGGCAGCAGGAAGGAAGTTGGAAATGCAGGAAGTATGTTCAAAGGCAGTTCAGTAGTTCTTGAACTTTCATGTGCAAACAAATCACTTGGGGTGCTTCTTAAAATGCAAATGCTCCAGCCTCACTCCCCCAGAGATTCCAGTTTCACGGACACCTGGAGTTTGCATCTGAAACAAACAGGTAGGACCAGGGTCAAAATGTGCATGATATATTTGAAGGGTGGGGAGAAATTCAGTATGCCTGGAACCCGGACTGGTGTTAGTAGGTCCGCCAGGTTTGAGAGGAATTGTGAAGTCTCCCAGGCACCTGTGAAGCCCTAACAGTAAGACTCTGGAAGCTTCAGATACCAAGAGTCACCCCTCAGAGCTGTACCAGGACTTTGACCACTTGGGTGCCCACAGCACAGAGGGCAAGGGGAGGGGGCAGAGCACTGACCTGAGCCCAGAAGGCCCAATGTTCTGAACTCAGCTCTGCCTCTTACTATGTGACCTTGATGAGTTACTGAAGCATCTTGGGCCTCAGGTGTTCCTCTGCAAAATGGGAAGAGTAATACCAAAATGTCAGGGTTGTTCTAAAGATTAAATGGTATAATATGTATACAATGCTTTTCTTGGTGTCTTATACACAGTGAATTTTTAATAATAAAGCATGTAATAATACCTACCATTTATTAAAGATTCAGGTAAATAGTGGGGAAAAATGATAAAGATTTCACATTTGGGGGTATGATTGTTTGAAGCTGTATGTGCCCCAGAGAAACCCATTCTTAAATCTAATCCATTCCTGTGGGTATAAGCCCACTATAAGTAGGATCTTGTGATGTGACTACTTGAGTTAAGGTATGACCCATCTTCTTCAGGATGGGACTTAATCCTATTACTGTAGTACATTATAGATAATGAATACAAAGAAAGGAAAAGAAAGCCATGGAAGCTTGAAGCTGAAATCAGTGAAACCTTGAAGAGAAGGAGACCGGCAGTCCCAGCCATGTGCCTCACCATGTAGTATTTACTTTAAGTAGCCTTGGAAACATAACAAGGGGGTCATGGTTTACCTGCATGGAGAGGATGTAGGACCTGCCCTGAGCCTTCCTCATAGGTTCTCTCCCAATTTATGCTGTGGGTCCCCCATCCCTGATCATCAGCACCTCTCTAGAGCTGGGTGCTCCTTGGTCTGTGTAGGTCTCCTGACCACCATCACCACCTGCCAACCTGACTGTTTTAACCATATTCACCAGCTCACTCTCCCCAGATCACACATAATCCCAAACCTCTGTTGGTGCCACCGTCATTCTTTATGGGCGCTGGCAATGTGGCTGAAAACAGTGGATTTATTGCCTTACTTCCCTGACTGCCCCATGAGATTCCTGATTTCTATGACATGAACAAATTAAAAGCAGAGAAAGACACCCTGATCCTGAGGATGGTGAATAACTTTATCCTGAAAGCTTGTCTCCTCACTATATTAACAATAGTAAGACTTTAAATTTAAGGGACACTCTGGAGTTTCAAGACATTTTCCTCTACCTACTCTCATTTAACCCTCTCCATGAACTCATGAGAGAGACACACAAAAGATATTCCCCCTATTTTACAGATGGGAAAACAGTGAACTCAGAGAAACTAGGCGGACTCACGTGCATGGCCACTGAACTATGAGGTCAAGACTTGAAGCCAGGCCTCTGGACTCCTGGTCTGTACCCTCTCTTATTCCACATCTGCTACAACTCAGTTTCTGCTTGCCTAGACCTTCATCAGGAAAGCTAATAAATACTCACTGGTCCTACCCTTCCAGGTAAAGGTGACATGTTTTGAAAATAAAGTTCACATGAAAATAAAGCTCACACAGCAGTACAGTCTAATAAACATCTCTATTAATTACTTCTTAAGAAGGGGCCGTTAATTCTTAAGCCATTGAAGAACAGTCCCTTCTATACCAGTCAGGAGTGGATTTGGACCACAGGTGGTCATGCTACACTAACTAATGTTAGTGTAAAAAGAACAAATTTGGGACCAGAAGGATCAGGGTTCACAACCCTGATGTTGCCACTCAATGGCTGCACATTCCCGAGCAAGTTGCTGAAATCACGAGTCTCATCTTTTCATCTTAAAATAGAGATGATCATCTCAGACCTCAAGGTGATTGTATAACAATAAATAAATAAATATCACAGCCTAGTTTGGTAATCACAGCAAGGCCCTTAGCCCATTTCCCCTAGAACAGTCTTATCAAACTTCAACGTGCTGAGAACTTGTTAAAATAGAGTGTGTAGAACTTTCAGGAAGATGGCGTTGGAGCAGGTAGGCAGGGCTTAATTCTATCACAAAAACAAGGGGAGAAGCACAAAAATTAACTCAAAATAGATCAAGGACCTAAACATAAAAAGCTACAATCACAAAACTAGAAGAAAATGTAGGGAAACAACAACATGATCTTGTAGGAGGTAATTTCTGAAACCTCACACCCAAAGCACAAGCAACAAAAGAAAAAACAGATAAATGGGACCACCTCAAAATTAAGCATTTTTTTGTGCTTCAAAAGACTTTGTCAAGAAAGTAAGGGGAGCAGGTGTAGCTCAGTGGTTTGACTGCATGCTTCCCATGTCCAAGGTGGGGGTTCAATCCCCCATTCTTCTTAAAATAAATAAATAAATGAAATAAAAATAAAAGAAGGTAAAAAATGGGAAAAAAATTTGGAAACCACATATCTGATAATGGTTTGAGATCCATAGCATATAAAGAGATCACACAACTCAAGGATAGAAAGACAAGCAACCTAATTTTAAAATGGGAAAAGGACTTAAATAAACATTCCAAAGAGGAAATACAAATGGCCAAGAAACACACGAAAAATTGCTCAACATCACCAGCTATTAGGGAAAAACTACAATGAGATACTATTTCACACTTTACAGAATGGCCATTCACAAAAAAAACACAGAAAACTACAAGTGCTGGAGAGGATTATAGAGAAATAGGACAACTCTTTCATTGTTGGTGGGAATATAGAATGGTATAGCCTCTGTGGAAGACAGTTTGGCAGTACCTCAAGAAGCTGAATATAGAACTGCCATATGAACCAGCAATTCCATTACTGGAATATATTCAGGAGAATTGAAAGCAAGGATGCGAACTGACATTTGCACACCAGTGTTCATAGCAGCATCATTCACAACTGCTAAAATATAGAACCAGCCCAAGTGCCATTGACCAATGAATGGATAAACAAAATGTGGTATCTGTGTATACACAGACATACAATGGAATACTATTCAGCTGTAAGAGGAAATGAAATCAGGATGCATATGAAAACATGGATGAACCTTGAGGATATTATAGTGAGTGAAGAGGGTCAGACACAGAAGGACAAATATGGTATGATCTAATACAAATTAAATATGATGAGTAAACTCACGGAGGTAAACTCTAGAGTGTAGGTTAATAGGAAATAGAATGTGGGTTGAGAATGTGAGCTGATGCTTGATGTATGTAGAATTTTTAATAAGGTTTATTTTAAGTGTGTAGGAATGAATAGAGTTGATGAACACTTTTATAGTGAGTATAACTAACCCTGCTGATGTATAAATGTGATAGTGGCTGAAAGGGATAGTCTGTGGACATAAATGTCAATTGAAAGGAAGCTAGAGAATAATCTAGGGAATGAATAACAGTGATTAAGGTGGTGGATGAAGACTTTGGCAAACAGTATATATATAAGATTGTTCCTTTACAAAGTGTTAAGAATATGGTGGTACATAGGAAAATTACAAGTAATATAACTTACGGACGATAGTTAACAGTAAATATTGTAATATTATTGCAGCAATGACAAAGAAGACATATCAATTCTAAAGGACAACAATAGAGGTATAAAAGGGGGTATGAGATTTTTCTCTTCGAGTGATGAAAACTTTCTGAAAATGACTGAGGGGATGACAGCACAACTCTGTGATGAAAAAGAAAGCCACTGAGTGTATACTTTGAGTTGATTGTACAAAGCGTAGGACTGTATAACACAGTGAATCCTCTGATGGAAGATGGACTGTGGTTAACAGAATATGAGAACATTCTCTCACGAATTATAACAAATATGTAACACTAATGCAGGGTGTTAATAATTGGGTGGTTTAAGGGAAAAATATACCAGATGTAAAATATGGTCTATAGTTAGTAATATTTTGATGATGTTCTTTCATAATTTGCAACAAATACTTCACAACAGTGAGAGGTGCTGGCGATGGGGTGATGTGTGGGATAGGATGATATGCATGTTTGTTTTCAAAGTTCACAACTTTTACTCTATAGTCATTGTCTATGTATGTTCATGGATGAATGATATAATTTAATAAAATGTTATTTTTTAAAAAAACCACAATGTACAGTTTGTTATCCCCACCCTCAGTTTTTTTGATTCAGTAGGTCTAGGGTAGAACCTAAGAATTTGCATTTTAACAAATATTCCTGGTGATACTGATGCTGCTGGTCCAGGGAGTAACTTTGAGAACTCTCAAGTCGGACAAGGCATCATAAAGACATGGAGACAGAAGTCCCTGCCTTAAACTCTCTGCCTTAGAATGGCCATGCTGAGCGGCCTGATGTCAATAGCTAACTCACAAGCAAAGCTGGCTAGGAAAACAGCAGGCCAAAGCAGCCGTAATCCCAGCTCCTTCACGTTCTCAACACCGGTGGCATTCCTGACATTAGGCATTCTCTAGGGTCAAAAGACTCTGCTAAGTAAGCACTTCTTCTAAAACTCCTTGTAATTACCATGTTTTCGTTTAAGACCTTCAGAAATTCCTACCAAGGATCTCCCATTGTCACTCCTTGAAACTTTGCTGCCATATAAACGCAGGTCCCTGAGGAAGTCCCCGAGAGCAGCTAGCCCTGTGCAGCAGTGAGCCCAGGCATCACAGTTTGCTTGAGGCTGCTAACAGCCCATGATGGGGCTTCTGCATCATCTGTACCTCAGCCCCCTCTACACCCCTCCTCCCTTCTCCACGCCCATGCCCAAATGCTGCAGAGGTTGAGAGTCTTTCAGGAGCACAATTACAGCAATCATCTAAGTAATGAATCAAATCGGCAATAGCTCATTCATCCACGTAAGGCTTTTTCTTAAAGGGGTGGTAGATTTTGCTTCTTGAAAGGAATAGCAACAACAAAAACCCAGCAAATAACGTTAACACTATTTTATGAATACCGTATAGACAGTATATTCTCTTTTGTTTCTGGGTATGAAAAATACATAAAAATGTGATGAACAGGCACTGGCATATATATCGTTCTGCTCTTGTAAAGAAATTTGTAATATATCTCTATTTTGCTGCAGCCGGATTCCACTGAGTCATCAATTTCCACTATATTATCCAATGTTCAGCTCGGTTGGAATTTTAAGCAGCCACCAGATTCTGAACTTTGCATTTCCTCACATTTGGCCCTTCACTGATCAAGCTTTGTTTCTCTGTGATTATATATATATCAGACCCTGGAATCAACTTTCTTTGTTTTATCAAGACCTGGTGTGTAGTGATTCTGATTTATCATTTTTACAACAGTCTCTTCCCTGCGGGCTCCAGGTCGCGATGGTGGCATTGCTACGATTTATGATGGGGATTGTTGACGGAAAATGTATGCTCTTTTTGATTTTCCTTCTTCCCAACACCTGGTTCTTATTTTCCCAACTCTAGCTTCTGCCATCTTAAACATTATTTACCATTTGCTGAAATGCATCGGTTTATTTGGTGGGGATGTAGAAGTTAGAGGATAGATTTTTACAGTTGGCTATGATTTTTCTTCTTATCAACCCAATGCTGATTTTTTTACACTTTCTTATGTTG
Source organism: Dasypus novemcinctus (assembly GCF_030445035.2). Lineage (NCBI taxonomy): Eukaryota > Metazoa > Chordata > Mammalia > Cingulata > Dasypodidae > Dasypus > Dasypus novemcinctus. The sequence goes on from NC_080676.1 coordinate 41,134,120, forward strand.
TTGGGGGCCTGGAGTTCATATCCATTTCTCACTTGTTCCTCTTTATCTGCCACAACATATTAGTTCTCTCAGGAAGAAAAAGAAAATGCAGGCTGGGTTAAGGTCCTTGCAGGGGTTCTGAATTCAGTGTGGGACTCACACTGTAGGTGGTCACCTCCCTTTCCAACCTGGTTAGGTTATTTATTACTTAGTGAAGGCTCTTCTCTCTCAAAGTCCCAGAGCAAGGCTAATTTTCCCTTAGAATCTAAGAATACTTCCGAACAACTTGGCAAAGGAAGAGCTTTTCAAGCCTGATAGCAATCCATTTGCCAATATTAAAGATAATTTTTAAAAGGTGGAAATGAAATAAACAAAGATACTCACATCTGTGAAAAGGTTGATTCTGAAGACTATTTAACTCTCCCCTCCAATGCAAATCACAACAATTGAGCCCATTTTTCCACCAGAAACTGAAAACACCCAGAGCTCTTTCTCCTTTCTTTTTTGCCTCTCCTTCTGCACCTAAGAGAGCACTGAGCACTGTGTCTCATCAAGACTGTTTGTATTTCCACTTTCAACCAGGGTTTTTGTTAAAATATATACTTTCCCAAGAGGCCAGGTGGTTGGAATATAGTTTAAAAGGGATAAATACTCCACATCATCTCCACCTGCCCCACCACTCAGTCTTTTGACTGTGGTTTTTTAAGTAAAAAAATTGTGAAATAGACTAATCAGACATGCTGTGTTGGAGAGTTACTAACCCCTCAAGGTTAGGGTGGCAAGACATCCTGGATTTCCCAAGACAATTCCTGTCCACTATGCCTGTTATCCCAGTAATTATTAATAGTGTTATCCTTTCATTCTCAAAAGTGTTCCATGTTGGATGAAAATTACATAGACATGCTATCCTGTATCCATTCTCCCCTCCTTCCTTTTAGTAACAAAACTCTCTGAGTTTTATTTGACAAAACACTTATCTGCCCAGCCAGACGCTACATTTTCCAACTGTCCTTGCAGCTAGATATAGCCACTTATTTACATAAGGAACTATTTGCCAGGCACTCTTCTAGATACTTTACAAATTAATCCTCATCCCTATAAGCTAGGTGCTATCATCATCATCCCATTTTAGAGATGTGAAACTGAGGTAGAGAGAGGTTGAATTACTTGCACATGTGGCAGATATGAACCCTACAGCCCGACTCCAGAGTCTGGGCTCTTAACCTGCTGCCTCTCCATGTGCCCAAGTCCTGGCCAATGGGATGTGGGAGGAAGTGATGTGGACAACCTCTCCATCTCATCCCGAGAAAGAATCCTGTTGTCCTCTCCTCTTTCTTTCCCCTTCTCTGGCAGAAAAGGGCACTTTTCATAAAGTCCCACTTTATACAGATATACAGAAACCCTTTGGAGCCAGACCAAAAGGAAGGTATATGTGAATTATCCATTCCAGAATCAAAAGCAGTCCTCTTGATGGGAATCAACAGTCCTCCAATTGGCCCCAAGATTCTTATCTGTTCTGATGGCTGTGTTCCCACACCAATACCAGGGGGATTTCACCCTAGTCCTATATTTAATTCTAGGTACATGAAAAACTTCCATGGAAGGCAAGCACGAAGGAAAATGTAGCTGGAGATATACGGCCTTTGCCCTTACTCCCAAGAGTCTGGGTGGTGTGATGGACTCAAGGTCACCCTCACATCATTCCAGGACAAAGGACTCATCAGAAAGGCCGTCCTCTACCTTGGCCCCTGGCATCCCCTTTCTCTTTCTCGGCTTCATTTTCCTCAATAGCATTAATCACCTTGACATAAGTAACTTCATTTGTTTATTGTCTCTCTCTTTCCCCATCCCACCTGGACTATTAGCTCTTTGGGGAGGGACTGTGTCTGTTTTGGTCATTACTTTATCCCCAACTCCTAACAGAACCTGACATGCAGTAAGTGCTCAGTAAATACTGACTGAATGAATGAATGGGGAATGAATGAAGCAACTTTGAACAGTTACGGCTATGTGACTTTGGACAAGTTATTTAACCTCTCTGGGGCCCAGGATAATAGCATCTAAGAAGGTGGTTAATGAGAATTAAAGGAGGTAATACCTATAAACTATTGAAACTGCCCCTCTCCCACCCTCACAATACACAGTACAGGCCCAATATAATGCAAGAATAATAAGCAATACAGGGCCCTCTATGTGCAGGCTCTATGCTCGGCACTATTATTTCATCTGATAACATTCCGGTGCTCAGAATCACACACCTCCTGATACTATGAGGAGTCCCTGGGTCAGCCATCATATGTCTTTTGCCTTGTTCTGGTCCTCTTTCTGGAATTTCCTGAGAAAAATCAGATTTTGCAATTTGCTGGGAAGCACAAATCCCAACCCTCTCTAGTCAAAGACAGATCAGGAGCTGCTAGAATAGTCTTGACTTTGACAACAAAGAACAAAATAGATTGAAATTTGCCTTTTGGATTAGTACTCTGTCAAGTGTAAGAGTTACTGGGTTTGTGGTTTTTATATGTTTGCTTATTTGTGTAAATATCTCTATTTTTTTCTTTTGATACACTTTTAAGATCACTAATGGTCTATCAGTCACTGAACATCTGAGGAGGGAGTCCTCTTGCTTTCACTTCTTAGATTTTCCTTTATCTGTCCCTGCCACTGCCTCTCCTTGAGGAATCTAGAACAACTCCTTAAAGTATAAGCAGACAATGAGTTATACCCTAACAGTCTGGAACAAAGCCATGTCCAAAGTACCCGGGATAGGTATTTCCCAAAAAATGAGTTCAACTGGAGTTCTAGGGTAGAAGAAGTATTAAGGATCTATATTCATAAAGGTACCAAGACAATTTTCAAAAGGGAAATTCCACACCTAGGTTCATGCAAACTTAATCAGCTACCCTCAACTAAGCTTTCAGAAATGGTCTCTTTGCCCATCCTCATGCTTCAAAGCTCCATTCTTTCTGATTTTAATATCAAACAAAATAGATATCACCTAGCAGATGATGAATAATGGAGTTGGAGCAGCAGCTACAAATCTAAGTGACCACTGTATGCAGGAACTGTATGTTTTTTCATTTGTTATTTCTTATACTATTTCTGAAACTCACAATCCAAGGAGTAAGCAATGATTATTGTTGTTGCTGTTCTTACACTTATTTTATAGATGGGGAAATTGAGGCTCTAAGAGGTTGCTGCTGGAACCCGGGTTCACAATTAACAGGCAATGAAATGAGGACTTGAATCCAGATCTTCGTTGCTCCAAGGCCCACAGCCTTTCCACTGGAATTTCCAACTTTTGGTACCTTATAATTTCTACATGCAAAACATTTTGTAAAAAATATTTCTGGAGATCTCAATACCAAGGATATAAAATAATTTCTCAAACTTTACCCTAACCACAAGAATTATTTCCCTCTTGGGCCGCCCTTTGGGATAACTGTGAATCCAGGAAGAAAACACCAAGCAGATGTGCCTAGAGTTAAAATTTTGTTCTTCACTATTCTGGGAGAATCCTAACTGCCTCTCTAATACAATCATTAGTGTTAAATATGTCTTAATAATGAGCCCCTCTTTGCCTTTTGTTATCTATTTGATGCATATTATAGGTTAGAAGCAAATATCTTTGCCTCACACTGACCCTCTCAAAATGCATATCCTGCATACCCAAGACCGAATTGATGAAATCAGGGAGATAATAAGTTGTAACCTGAGGATCCCTAATTTCATAAGTACTAAAATTTTTGTTGACAAAAAGTTTTTGCTGACAAAGAGTTTTTGCTAAATGAGGTTTCCCTCATAGAACCTGTCAATGTGTTATTATTGACAGACAAAATCTAGTCTGTCTATTCTAGGTCTGGAAATTTTTCACCTCATCCCCTTAGGCCCAGGTTTACTACAGAGTGCAGGAAAAAAATGGGTATCTTAGCTATATTGATGTAATATATCCAGTGGAACATTTAAAAAACCCTACTGAAGGAATTACCAAATTCAAATTCTATCACTAATACTTTTCTTTCTAAGATTTATTTATTTCTCTCCCCTTCTCCCCTGCCCCAGTTATCTGTTCTCTGTGTCTATCTGCTGCATCTTCTTTGTCCGCTTCTGTTGTTGTCAGCGGCACGGGAATCTGTGCTTCTTTTTGTTGCGTCACCTTGTTGTGTCAGCTCTCCGTGTGTGCGGCACCATTCCTGGGCAGGCTGCACTTTCTTTCGCACTGGGCAGCTCTCCTTACAGGGTGCACTCCTTGAGCATGGGGCTCCCCTACGTGGGGACACCTGCATGGCACAGCACTCCTTGCGCCTGCCAGCACTGCGCGTAGGCCAGCTGCACATGGGTCAAGGAGGCCCGGAGTTTGAACGGCGGACCTCCCATGTGGTAGACGGACGCCCTAACCACTGGGCCAAGTCCACTTCCCACTAATACTTTTTAACATTAAAAATAAAACAAGTACAAAGATGACCCTGTCTTGGCTGATAAGACTAAGAATTTTTATCTGTTTCACAGTTCTAGAACAATTGCCCCACACTCTGTACATGTGACGCCTACCAGAGGTTCCCAGCTCCGGCTACACAATGATATTACCTAAGGGGCTTCTGAAAAATACCAATGCCTGGAGTCCTACCTGAGTGGGCCGAGGCTGAGTTTAGGTATCAATATTGTTCTCAAAGTACCCTCAGTGAGTCTAATGTACAGCCAGGGTTGAGAACCACCATTCCAGACAATTCTCCACTGAGATCCAGTTACTCCTCTGTAGTCTCTTACTCCCAAATAGTTTACTCTAGCTGATGGATTCAATACTTGCCTAATCATTCACTTAATCTCTTCTGTCTAGCTCGAAGTGTAATTTTTAAATGACAATCCAAAATGCCCTCAACATTATGACACATTACTGGTTCATTTAATAATCCCTTAAAATATCACATCAGCTTTTTTTGTTCATTATTGGTAGGTAAGGGACGTGACATAGAATTCACTTCTGGCTTGAAAACCAAGGTAAGGCAGGTTACTATAAATAAATTTATCATCCTTAATTTGGAAAACAGGCAGATTGTAATATTTAATATCTTTGAAATCTTGAGAAAGACTATAATAGAATGCAGTCTGGCGAGAATCACAACTCTGCTGTCAAGTAGCTGTGCAACTTTTAGCAAACCATTACCCCTCTCTGAATCTCTTATTCAGCTATAGAACAATATATTTCTTCCAGTCAGAATAGTTGTTGAGTATGGGATTCTCTCCCAGTGCTGAAGTTCTACATCTAAAATCAGGCTGATGAGCAACTAACTTCTGGTGGGTGCAGTGACGTTAATTAATTGGTGAAGCTAAAACACAACTGCTGTTTCCTCTCACCTACACCACCAAAAGAGCCTCGTTCAATTTTGGCAAAATCAAGAGAACAGAGTTCCTGTAAAATAGAGGTTACATTTCATAACCAGGGAAGAGTAGCTGAGGCTATTCCTTTGATACAGACAAATATGTTCTATAAATGTACTTACAACATGGAGAAGACTTGAGTCTAGTAAATTAGACATTGCAGTTAGAAATTGCATTTTTACAGAAAGAAATATTTTATAGATTCACAAAACTCCAGAATTGTAGATACCTTGAAGAACTACTTCATTTATTCCTCTATAGACACATGAAACTATACTGTTCAGGAAAGAAATATAGTATAGTTCTCTGTTCTATAAATACATTATCAGATGGATTTTAACAACCTCCAAAGTCCCATTGCACATTTGTTGAGTAATCTCTCACTAAAAACAAACTCAATTTTATAAAGATTTTTTTTTATTTATTTCATTTATTCCCTCTTCCCCTCTCCCTCCCCTGCCTCCACCCTGATGTTTTTGCTGTCTGTGTCCATTTGCTGTGTTATCTTCTGTATCTGTTTCTCTTTTTGTCTTCTCATTTTTTCTTCTCTAGGATTCACTGGGATTTGATCCTGGGGAACTCTGATGTGGAGAGAGATTCCCTGTCAATTGCACCACCTCAGTTCCTGGTCTCTGCTGTGCTTCACCTTGACTTTCCCCTTTGTCTCTCTTTTGTTGCATCATCACCTTGCTGTGTGACTCACTTGCACGGGTACTGGCTCACTGTGCAGGCTCTTGGCTCACCATGCAGGCATTTGCTTGCCATGCAGACACACTTTCTCTTCTTCTTTTTCACCAGGAGGCCCCAGGGTTCAAACCAGGGTTGTCCCATATGGTAGGTGGAGGCCTTATCACTTGAGCCACATCCGTTTCCCTCAAACTCAATTTTAATTGTGCTGATCTCATTTCATGTACCTATGATCTGACATCTGCCTGTGTATCCTCAAAAGAATTTTTGATAGTAGGTTGCCCCCATTCCTTTGGCCCTTCCTCACAGGATCTCAACTTCTAAAGGATCCCATTGAACCTCCACAAAATCCTACAAATTCTCTATACCTGCTTTGTTCCAGTCTCTTCTGAGCTCCAGACCAACTGTGTCCTAGACATTTCCTCCTGGACATCAAACTCAACATGTCCCCACCACACTGGTCCTCTTTCAATTTTTATTTTGTTTGTTTGTTTGTTTTTGAGATACTAGGGCCAGGGATTGTACCCCGAATCTCATATGTGGGAAGCCGGCACTCAAACACTGAGCTACACCAACTCCCGTTTTCTTGTTTGTTTGTTTTTGTTTTTAGGAGGTACCAGGGATAGAACCTGGGACCTCATATGTTGGAAGTGGAAACTCAATCACTCAAGCTACATCCACTCCTCCCAGTGTTGTTGTTGTTTTAATAATAGTAATTGGCACCACCATCTGCCCAGCTGCACTAGCCAGGGAACCAACTCTACATCTCCTTTACCCTATTCCATAATCAACCACTCACCAAGATTTTGTCCCCTAAATACCTTTTAAATTCACCCATTTCTCTCTATTTCCATTACCTCCAGTCCAAAGAACCAAACATCATCACCGTTATAGCACCCAACTGGTCTCCCCAGATTCAATCCATGTAAAACAACCAGGATGATCTATTCAAAAACGTAAGTCAGGGAAGCGGATGTGGCTCAAGCAATTGGGCTCCCATCTACCACACAGGAAGTCCAGAGTTGGATACCCAGGGCCTCCTGGTGAAGACAAGCTGCGTGGCAAGCTGGCCCACACGGGGTGCCGCCCTGTGCAGGAGTGCTGCCCCATGCAGGAGTGCCAGTCAACACAGCGAGCTGACACAGCAAGATGATGCAACAAAATGAGACACAGAGGAGAGATGGTGGGGGATGCAGTACACAGGGAACTGAGGGGGCACAAGAGAATGACCGCCTCTCTCCCACTCCAGGATCAGTTCCCAGAGCCGCCTAATAAGAACACAAGCAGACGCAGAAGAACACACAGTAAATGGACACAGAGCAGACAATGGAGCGAGGGGAGAGAAATAAATAAATCTTAAAAAAAAAAAAAATCAGATCATCCCACTTTCTCAGGGCTCACAGAATAAAGACCCGTGTCCTTAGCAGGGCTTTCATGGTCCTGCATGCCCAGCTCCCACCCCAGCCTCACCAGTCTTGTCCTGAGCCACTGTCCCCTCACCTTCAGCCCTACTGGCTTCTTCCCATTCTGCACTCATGCCAGAGTCCCTCTTATTTTAGAGGTCTGCATATGCTGCTCCCTCTGCCAGGAATGCTCTCCCCAGCCCTCAGAGCTCACCTTCCTCACCTGCCCGGCGGGTTCTGCCCTCCCTGCTACACTCTCATACAGCACCCACCCTTCGCTTTTCCCACATTTCACCCGCTGGAACTCTTAGCATGTTTGTAATCATGTCACTAAGTATGTTATTAATTAGTTCATATCCAGGGACCTTGCCTGCCTTGTTCACTCTCTCTCTAGTACCTAGCACCAAGCAACTTGCACAAAGTAGGCCTTTTATGTTCTAATAGTATTCTGGCAAATGGCTGGCTTCTCCTTTCATAAGTCAGCCTATCCCCTCCATTCATTTCACCCTTTCCCTTTACTCCAAATTTCCTTAAACACTGGTCTACATTTGCTGCCCTCACTTCATCCCCACTCACTCATCAACCTACTAAAGTTTGGAGTCCTTAGTGACCACTTCAGCAGAACATTTTGCACTGTCACCAGTAAAAGCTGACAACCTCACGGGCTTTTTCCAGATCTATTCCTACTGAACACTGCTTGGCACTTGACACTGTAGATAATTCCTTCATGTTTCATTTATGTAAAATACTTAATGACTATCTCTTCTGCTCCTGTCTGTGTGATTAGAGCAGGGTCCCTACTCTTAGAGAGCCCTGTGGGCTAAAATAGTGCCTGCGATATAGTAGTAGGTATTCATTCCACAGATATTCACTGAACACCTACTACTATATTGCAGGCACTATTTTAGCCATTGGAAATTTAACAGAGAACAAGTGTTGTGTCTTCATCCAGCCCCACACCTGGGTGCCATATTACACAGGAGAGTGGAGCAACCTGCTGGGCCATTCACGGTGGCCTTGACCCTCCCCCAAATCCGCCCTTGATCTCCAGCAACTTGGAGTCTCTCATCATTTGCTACAAGCCCCATGTTCTTTCTATGATAACTCCACTGGCTGAAAGACACCTTTCTTTCCTCGCAAACATATTTGGCATTCTCTAACATTCAAGCCTAACCTCCATGAAGCCTACCTGAGTTCCTCAGGCAGAGTTAGACACACTCCCTTCTCAGCACATCAGATCACTTTGAATACATCTCTGTCATGGGTACTTCTCTTTTCCATGTCTCTCTCCATCACTAAACTGTGAGCCTTTCAGGAGCAGGGTAGCATCTTTTCCCAGTTCAAATCCTCAATAAATTTTTACTGATCATATGAATTGATAAATAAATGAACAAATCTGTTCTATTATACCAAGAGAGAAGTAGTTTGCAAATTGTAATGTTCCTTAGAATCAGTTAGGGATCTTGTTAAAATGCTGATTCCAATTCAGTAGGTGGATGTGATGCCTGAGAATCTGCATTTCTAAAGAGCTCCCAGGGGATGCTGATACAGCTGTTCCAAGGACCATACTTTGAAGAGCAAGACTTTAGGACTTAATGATTATGAAAAACAGAAAGTTAGGATAGCTGAGAACTATTCTTGTGGAATTTCCACAGACAGAGATGTATTCAAAATGCTCTGCCACGCGCGGCGTCTCCTCGGCGCCGGCCCGCCCACCTTGGCCGGCCCAGCACAGCGCTCCTGGCCCAGCAGCCTCCGCGCTTGACAGTTGCCTGAAGGACCCGCAGGAGTCGCCTGAAAGGAGATCCCAGTTTTAGTTAAAAATATTCCTACCCTCAGAATTCTGAGATGCTGCTGGGGATTTACAAGTTGTTTTAAGGCTGTTTTAAAGACAAACCTATGGTATTTACGTAGATATATGGGGCAGTGTAAAGTACTGTGTGGTTCTTTATAAAAGGTGCAGTAAAAATGTTCTTATATTACTAGAAGGATTATATAAAAGATGTTAAAACATACTTTGACCAAGCAGTGGTATAGATGGCCACAGAATATAATATATCCATTGTAAGGAAATTCCCACCAGAGACCTCAGAAATCTTTACATTGATTGAGTTGTGCTAGACTTGAAACACGTTGAAAGCGCTCCAAATGGTAAAATATTAAATATATTCTTTTTTTAAATATTTACCAGTTAAACACTAAAGTACTGTTACTGGCTGACCTTTTCACAGCAGTTTTTATACTACTTTTCCAAAAGCAGTGAAAAAGAGAGCATTTTTTCCAATGCTTTGTTTCGTCCTTTAGAAAGAAAGGAAAAAAAAAAAACCTACTTATTTTGAGCATACTACTCCCAACTCTGCCTATGCAATAATATCATAATGGCAGAATAATCACTGTAAACAATGCCCCAGGGATTTCCCTGGCTATAGCAGTGGACTCTAGGAGCCAATTTTAGTGCTTTTCTTAACTACATCATTGCATTTTTGTCTGCCAGTGGATAAGAAGAGTCTCCTTTCAGAGCAGGTTGATGGAAAGTGCTAATTGTTGACACATTAGCTAATTGTTATGATTAGACCCTAACTTTTTTTTATTCTAGAAGTCAAGATCTCAACACTGAAGTATGAAGATGCTTTATTACAACAATGCTATGAAAACATTCGAACAATGAGAGGCTAATCTTCAGAAGCATTCAATCCGGTGGCAACTAGACAGCCCTGCCTATAAAGAACAGACAATCGTCAGGAAAAAATAAATATCCTAGCTGCTGCATCCACCCAATATTTCAGACATAAGTGTTCTGGGGTTATCATTAATGATCTGTTTTTACAAATTCACTCTGTCTTTGGAAAATTGAAGCAACGCCAAACCAAATAAACCACGTGCAAGCCATAATAGTCCGCTGATACTGGGGCAGCTTAGAATGTGTAATAATATGGATCTGTAAGGTATGACACTTAGATACTCCTCTATTTTCTGAAAATCAACAAGGATATTTGAAACTTAGCTCATTCTCAGCTATAATTCAACTCGGGAAATCAAACAGTTATGAATACTAAAATTTGCATGTTCTTTAATATTTAGAGAAAAAGGAATAGGAAATAAGTAGAGAGAAAGTAGTAAAAAAACAACAACAACAAAAGAACAAATTGCAGGATTCAACTCTTGGCTCTGGCCATCAATGAGTCATTATTCTAATCCTTGCCCAGCTGACTTGTAAATGCAAGCAAATATTTACTATTTGCCATAGGAATAACATGGTTTCATCTAAATTTGTATTTGACTGAATTCCACTTTAAAAAAATAAATCAGACAAGTATTAAAATCAAAGCACATTTTTTACCATGATGAAGTGTATTTATTTTATATTTTAACAAATGGAGAAAATACAATCTTAAGTTATTTTCCCTTATAATCTTCCCTAAATAACATAACTAAATTTTACAACCAATTCATTCATCAGTACCTTTGCATCTTCTTCCTATGATGCTGTTCCTTTAAAATTTTGAGTATTTGCATCATTAAGAAAGCAAATAGCAGTTTCAAACAAGTCGCACTTTTATTTTGTTGTACAGATTTTGACCATTTTGAGTGACTTAACTGGTTACCAGTTTGGATTGTTCACAAAATTTAATGTGATAACATACACATTATGCCTAACATAATGCCTAAAATAGTTCCTGGTTCATAACTAATACCAAATTAACATTAGCCCCCATTACTATTATCATCAAAGTTGCCACCGCCACTACTAAAAAAAAAAGTTACAAGCAACTGGTCAAAGTTAACCCAATCATCAGACTTTCATTTATAGAAAATTGTCTATATGTTCCAGATTTTAGCTAAGATATAACACAGAGTGGTATAAATGAAAGAAATGAATACTGCTCCTAAATTATTATTTTGTAGTAGTAAATACTGCTAGTATTTTGCAAATACTAATTTTGTAGCACATGACACGTTAACACTTACTAAACACCCAGTAAGTGTGTTCAGCTGTGTGGCCAAGATTCCCGCTCTCTACAAACACAAATTGAAATGAAGTTGAAAAACAAACCAAACAAAACCTCTAATAGTCTCTCCCCAGTTTAAATGCCCCAGAGATAGAATCCTTAAGATTATAAAGGGAAAGACAGGGTTAGAAAGACCAAGGGTAAGAGTGAAATTTTGGGAAAGACATAGGACTGCTCTTATAAAGGTACACTAAACAAACCAACAAACAAAATAAGTAAATTCAGCACCCCAAACCAAAACTATAACAGCAAATCCAAAATGTGTAATAATTTAGCAATATTTTATCTTCTCTCCCTTGTCAGGACCTCTTCAGGCTTTCTTCTCTACAATTGCAACTGGACAAAGAAACAAGACGCAGCAAATAGACACCAAGAACAGACAACCAGGGGAGGGGGGGAAATTAAATAAATAAATAAAATCTTTAAAAAAAAAAAAATTCACTTTGCTCTGTTGGAAGCAAATAAGGCAACATCTTCTTCTCTTCCTGGTCCTGAATCTAACAAGTGCCATTCTGACTGCGACTCAGCACTGACTTCCACTTCGTACATAAACCACATCTCTCCGTCTCCCCCATACAAATTACAGCCCCTTGTTCCCACCCCGCCTCGCCCCCTCAGCTTCATGCCAGTGGGGTTTTGCCACAAATCTACCCACTCCTGCTCTACAAACCACTTAACTTCAGTTTCTAGTCCCAATGTCTTGTTTTCTCTTTCATTGATTATCATCCTTAGGGATGATTTGAAATTAATTTATATGGAGATAGGAACTCTCACCTTAATGAAAATGTATTCAAAAGTAAAATTTTACATAAAGGAAACTCTTGAGGAGGAATTACTGTAGATGAATAAGTGAGCTATCCTTTAAAGGAAAATTCATTATTCAACTGAATTGATAACTGGTTTTCTGATTGAATTCAACTTGTCCTACCAAAATATAAATTCATACTAAGGTCTACATGCATTATTGCTATAGTAATTTTATTAATTCTTTTAAAACTTTATCTCCCAGAAGAAGGGGTGGACATAGGGAATAGGGAGTTAAGGCTTAAAATGTAGATTTTCTATTTGGAACAATGGAAATGTTTTGGTAATGAGCGGTGGTGATGGTAGCATAACAATGCGAATGAAATTAACATCAGTGAAATATATATCTGAACGTGGTAAAAAAAAAAAAAAAAGGTAGGGGGTAAATGTTAAGCTGTATATATGTTACAAGAATAAAAAAAATTTTTAACTCCGTGGAAATGCATAGCACAATGAATCCTAAATTGAACCATGGACTGCAGTTAATAGTACAGTGATAAAAATGGGCTTTCATCTAGTAACAAATGTGCCACACCAGTGCACCAATGCAAGGTGTTAATAGGGTAGTATGTGGGAATCCACTATTTTAAACATGATTATTCTTTAAACCCCCAACTCCTCTAATAATTTTTTTTTTTTAAACTTAACTCACTCTACTCTTCTGCATTCTTGGCAATTCCCATCAGTTTGTCAATTTATCTTAAAAAAGAATAACACAGGAATAAATTTCCTGTATATTTTAACATTTTACCTCATGATTCACTAACACTTTTAACACGATGAAGAAATACACAATTTTCTTCAAATGTGTAGTCAAGAATATGTTAGGGAGGAAAGTTAAAAATCACCTGTATCAACCTCTTCACCTAACATATAATGAAAGTAAGATTTACAGAATTGATTTGACTTTTCCAATACATACATCAGAGTCTGTACATGTTGTACCTTAAAAGGAAAGAATAATGATGCACAGTACTGCCTACTCCAAGATGACCTCTCTGGTGGTGTTTTGGACCATACCCAACTACCCCAAACAGGATAAAAGTCATTACCAACAGGCTATTGGGTATTCTGTATTCCCTCAGCTCAAAAAAATAAATAAAATTGCAATTTAATCTACTCTCGTTATAAAAGGATTTGATTTTATATTTTAACTAAACTTTTCAAATCAGCTTCTGGTATGTCCTAATCTACAAATCCTAGTGATGTCTGGAGCTCTCAGAACTGTGATGGAACTGTCGAAAGAACATGAATTCAGCTATAGAAATTGTGACAGAAAAATAAAAATTAACCCACACTCAGTTAAAAAATAGGTGTTCTCATGGGAGTTATGGTCATGGCCGATGGGGTTAACTACCAGGGCAGATGGCCCCTCTTTGGAAATGGTGTTTATGTGTGATGAATCTGGACTCAGATGGGATCTCCCTTCATAAGACTTTCATGCTAATGTGCTGGAGGTGCAGTTAATGTTGGGGTTTAAGATATATTTAGGGGATTTGAATCTCTGGACTGACAATGTGATAGCCAGATCCTGAGCCTCAACAGACTCCAGCACCTACAATCTGATTTATTGGACTTACCACACTCAGCTAAGATGGAGGTGAAGAAGGACAACCACCACACCATGGAGCCTAGAGTGATTACAACTGAAAATGGGAGGATTGCATCCAGCATCCAGGTGGAATCTGAGCCTCCTCTTGACATAAAGGTGCAATGGACACAACCAATCCAATGTCCACATAGAAGAGGTGGCATTGGATTGGGAAAAGTGGACATAATGGACAAAGGGTATGGGGAAAGGCAGGAAGAGATGAGAGGTGGAGGCGTCATCGGGACATGGAGCTGCCCTGGATGGTGCTTCAGAGGTAATCACCGGACATTGTAAATCCTCACAGGGCCTACATGATGGAATAGAGGAGAGTATGGGCCATGATGTGAACCAATGTATATGAGGTGCAGAGGTGCCCAAAGATGTACTTACCAAATCCAATGGATGTGTCATGATGATGGGAACGAGTGTTGTTGGGGGGGGGGGAGAGGGGGGGTGGGGGGGTGGGGTTGAATGGGACCTCTCATATATATTTTTAATGTAATATTATTACAAAGTCAATAAAAAATTAAAAAATTTAAAAAAAAAAAAATAGGTGTTCTCAAAGATGTTGATCATGCTACACAAATGTGCGTATGGATGTACAAATAGTAATGTTCTTTAGTAAGAATGAGCATGGTTTTGGAGACTTGTACACAAAAAAATTGACAAAACATTGCTAAGAGAAACCAAAGACGACCTAAATAAATGGAAGAATATTCTGTGTTATGAATTGGAAGACTATATATTTGTTAAGATGTCAATTCTACCCAGAGCAATTTACAGGTTCAATGCTTTTTTCTAATCAGATTTCCAACAACCTTCTTTGCAGAAATAGAAAATCCAATCGTGAAATGTATATGGAAAGGTAAAACGGGACCCAAAAAACCAAAGTCATCTTAAATAAGAAGAACAAAGTTGGAGGACTCACATTTCCTGATCTTAAAACTTATTACAAAGCCACAGTAATCAAAACAGCATGGTATTGGCACAACAATAGACATATAGACTAATGGAACCAAATTAAGAGCTCAGAAATCAATGCTCACATTTATGGCTAACTGATTTTTAACAAGGAGGTCAAGATCACTCAATTGGGAAAGAATAGTCTCTTCAATAACTGGTTCTGGGGAACTGGGTTTCCACTTGCAGAAGGACTCCTACCACACAATATTACAAAAATCAACTGAAAATGGATAAAAGGGGAAGTGGGTTTGGCTCAACAGATAGAGCATCCGCCTACCACATGGGAGGTCCAGGGTTCAAACCCAGGGCCTCCTGACCCGTATGATAAGCTGGCCCAGCAGAGGGCTGATGCGCGCAAGGAGTGCCCTGCCATGCAGGAGTGTCCCCTGCACAGGGGAGCCCCATGCACAAGGAGTGCACCCTGTAAGGAGAGCCACCCAGCATGAAAAAAAGTGTAGCCTGCCCAAGAATGGCACCATACACACAGAGAACTGACAAAGCAAAATGACACAACAAAAAGAGACACATATTCCTGGTGCCGCTGACAATACAAGTGGACACAGAACACACAGTGAATGGACACAGAGAGCAGACAACTAGGGGAAGGGGGAAGGGGAGGGATATAAATAAAAATAATAAATCTTTAAAAAAAATTTTTTGATAAAATAAAATGGATAAAAGACTAAATATAGAAACCAGAACTCTCAAACTCCTAGCAGAAAATTTAGGGAAGCATCTTCAGGACCTTTAGTTAGGCAATGGCTTCTTAGGCTTTATACCCAAAGCACAAGTAACAAAAGAAAAAATAGATAAATGGAACCTCATCTAAATTAAAAACTTGGCACCTCAAAGGCCTTTATCATGTGAGCAAAATGACAACCTACACAATGGGACAAAATATTTGAAAACCACATATACATTAAAGGATTAATATCCAGAATATATAAAGAAACCCCTCAACTTAATAGCCAAAAGACAAATGACCCAATTAAAAATAAGCAAAAGACCTGAATAGACATCTCTCCAAAGAAGATATACAAATGGCCAGAAAGCACATGAAAAGATGCTCAACATCATTAGCCATCACAGAAATGCAAACAAAACCAAAATGAGATACTATTATCTCATTAGAATGGCAGCATGCATAGGGAGTGAGGTGTATGGGAACCTCTTATGTTTTAACATAACGTTTTGTGTGATCTATTTATCTATAAAAAAAAGACAATAAAAAAAAGAAAAGAAAAAGAATGGCTGCTATTTAAAAAAACAGAACAAGTGTTGGAGAGGATGCAGAGAAACAGGAACACTCATTCATTGCTGTAAGGATGTAAAATGGTGCAGCCACTGTGAAGACAGTCTGACCATTCCTTATGAAGTATAGGATTATCATATGACCTAGCTGTTCCACTTCTAAGTATACATCCAAAGAACGGAAAGCAGGGACTCGGACAGATATTTGCACACCAATATTCATAGTGGCATTATTCACAACTGCCAAAAGATGGAAGCATGCCAAGTGTCCATCAAACAATGAATGGATAAATAAAACATGGTATATACATGCAGTGGAATATTATTCTGCCATTAAAAGGAATGAAGTTCTGTTACAGGTGACAACATGGATGAATCCTTTTTTTTTTTTTAAAGATTTATTTCTCTCCCCTTCCCCCCTACCCCAGTTGTCTGTTCTCTGTGTCTATTTGCTGCATCTTCTTTGTCCACTTCTGTTGTTGTCAGCGCAAGGCAATCCATGTCTCTTTTTGTTGCGTCTTCTTGCTGATGTCATCTCTCCATGTGCACGGTGCCATTCCTGGGCAGGCTGCCTTTCTTTCCCGCTGGGCGGCTCTCCTTACGGGGCACACTCCTTGTGTGTGGGGCTCCCCTACGTGGGGAACACCACTGCATGGCACTCCTTGCACGCATCAGCACTACGCGTGGGCCAGCTCCACACGGGTCAAGGAAGCCCAGGGTTTGAACCGCGGACCTCCCATGTGGTAGGCAGATGCCCTAACCACTGGGCCAAGTCTGCTGCCAGCAAGGATGAATCTTGACAACATACTGAGCAAAATAAGCCAGACACAAAAGGACAAATATTGCATGATCTCACTGTTATGAAATAATTAGACTAAGCAAACTCATAGGATCAGAATCTAGAATATAGGTTACCAGGTAATAGGGTAGGGATGGGGAATAGGGAGTCAAGGCTTAAAATAAATAGAGTTCCTATTTGGAATGATAGAAATATTTTGGTAATGATGGTGGTGATGGTAGCACAATAGTGTGAATGCAACTAACAAAATTCATATAGATATACCTGAATGTGGTTAAAATGGGAAATGTTAGGCTGTATATAAGTTACCAGAATAAATTTTTTTTAAAAATCCATGGGGGAAGCAGATGTGGCTCAAGTGATGGGACTCCTGTCTACCGTATGGAAGGTCCAGGGTTTGATTCCCAGGCCATCCTGGTGAAGGCAAGCTGGCCTGCATGATGAGCTGGTCCAAGTGGAATTCTGGCCGGTGCAGGAGTGCTGACCTGAATGAAGAGCTGGAACAGCAAGATAATGCAACAAAAAGAGACACAGAGGAAAGACAATAAGAAATGCAACAGACCAGGGAGCTGAAGTGGTGTAAGAGATTGAGCTCCTCTCTCCCACTCTGGAAGGTCCCAGGATTGATTCCCAATACTGCCTAAAGAGAAGACAAGCAGACACAGAAGACTGCACAGTGAATGGACACAGAGAGCAGACAATGGTGGGAGGGAGGGAATAAATAAATAAATCTTAAAAAAAAAAATCCATGGAACTGCACAGCACAGTGAAGGCTAAATTATACCTCGGACTAGAGTTAATAGTATACTACAATTATAAAAATATGCTTTCATCAGTTGTAACAAATAAAACACACTAATGCAAGGTGTTAATAATAGAGTGGTATATGGGAACCCTGTATTTTATGCATCATTATTCTGTAAACCCACAATTCTCTAATTAAAAAAAAAAAAGATACTGATAAAAGATGAGTATATTCTTGGACAGGAATTAATGAATGAAGGAATGTAAAAATTTATTACTCTGTACAAAAGTTAAGAAGGTATAACCTCAATTCCAGAATATAATCAATCTAGCTCAAAGAAAAATATTGCCAAAAAAAAAAAAATTAAGGTAGTATTAAAGTTTTAATTCTCCCATTTGCTGAAAAACCTCTTCTATATCCTTCCACATTTTCCCTTGATTCAGGTAGATAGTTTGAGAACATGAGACCCATACTTCAATTTTATCAGGTGGAACAATAGGGGAGTGACCCTTTTAAATGTGTATAGGTAAGTGCAAGAGCAGAGAAGAGTTGTGTCTCTGCTTATTGAAGTGCTATCCCTAGAGTGAATGAATATAGGCAACCTTCAGCATTCAGACCAAAAGGAAAGAGAGGAGAAACTATTTTTTATTGGTCACAATTTTATTCTTTGAAAGGTATGTTCCATACCTTTTGACATTTGATCCTCACAATAACTCTAAGAGGTAGATGTTATCAACTCCATTTTTCAGATAAGGTAATTGAGGCTTTAAAAAGATTAAATAACGTGGGCCATCCATAATTGAGCAGTAAATAAATCAAATTGACACCTGCTTCCTTATAACTCCCCCCTCACACTTGGAGAGAGATTCTAGAAGAAAGGACTCAGGGTGATCAAGAAAATTGGACTTTGCTATTTATATTTAGGTGCCCAAACAGCCTTAAAGGGAGATAGCTGGGTTGTAAGTCAGGAGGAAAAAAAGGTTTTCTGTCCTTAAATCTGATTATAATACAATTTAAATCCACTGAAACTTATCCCGATATGAAAAGACAAGCTTTGCATACACCAGTTCTGAAAGCTTTGAAATCCTAGTCATGAGGCGGCAGGTGGAGGCTCTACTAAATTGTTCTGGATGATAACCACACTACCCCAAAGGTCATGGTGTGCCCAGGATTTTCCATGGGCCCCTCTTTCCTTCAGCCACTTAAGGCCCACTGAGTTGGGGAAGAGAGCATCCAGAAGAGAGTACATGTCATTTTCAAGGTCAGTGAAACCTAGAAGTTCCGCTGAAAATCCAAAATTTGCAGCCTGGTTTTCCTGAACTGTGTTCTTGCGAGATTATGTTGACTCTTGCAGGTGTATTAATACAAGCAGTGGTTATTTACCAAAGAAGTCCCCTGAGCCTGGGCACTGTCCTGAAGCAGTTTCAAAAGAAGTGTTAAGAAACAGCATTTGTCATTAGGAAATTATGATGTAGTGGGAAGATACATCAATCTATTAGAAATAATTACAACTTAACCCTCACTGTTCCAACAATAAGTCTATTAGGAGAAAAGAAAAATTTGTATAGCCTGGAGAGATTGAGGGAAAGTAAGAAGAGGGTCTGGCTCAACATGAACCTTTAAGGGTGTGAATGAGATTTGGATGGGGTGAGAAGTAGAGTAAAGGGGGAGAAAACTGGAATTAAAGACAGAGTGGTAAAAAATTAGTACAGTTTTGAGGTGGGAGATGCAAGACGGTGTGAGGAGAAGGAAGTATCAAACTAAACCAGTAACTTCCCAGAGAACTGACACCACTAAAACTCTTCCAGGTCAAGGTGCCTGTTCATTCTTGTTTTTAACTCACTTCTACCTTGACAGGTTCCTGAGAAGAAAATCTCTGACATGGGATCATTAAAGTCTCATTTTACTTCCCACAAATGCATTTACCTATTATCCACAGCTGTTTACACAGAAGGTAGACAAACTTTTGCTCCCAGATGAAAATGTAATTGTCACCCATTCCAGTGAAGAAGTAAAAGAATTGTTGAAAGTTACTGGCAGAGCACAAATACTTAAGTTCGTAGTGAACAAACCAGCTACCCCAAGACAAAGAGCTAGAGGTGAATCCTGGTAAATTTCCACCTTATACCTACTTAGCTGCCATCTGCTTGTCCTCAAGAAATATACATTTCAGTAGGTAGTAACTGAACAAAATCCTTGGACACTTTCTTCTTAAACCAGAGATCTGAAAATACAATTATACGTACAATTCACCATAGCTCACAAAAATTTATGACTGCATAGACTCCAAAACAAGGGAGTGATTCTGTGAAAATGAAAGTTTCAACCAGAATTTTGGCATAATGAATAAATGTAGTCTCTATAAATGAGAGATGGTTTTCTTTTTCTTTTTCATAGTTATTTCTATGATGGGGAGGAAGATCACTGTCAGTCATGGAGCTTGTAGACAATTGATTATGCCCAAATTACCTCCTGACATGGGGTTTCCCTGTCCAGAATGTCCCAGCTTCCTACGCAATGTCTACCTCCTGCTCCATCCTGTTCTCCTGGGTCTTGGGGCACCCAGTGCCCCAGGAAGAGTCCTCCCTAAATGTTCTATACTAACAGTAGCAGTGGCCAAAAGTAGAAAATAACCACCTATACAAAAAAAGCAACCAACTCTGAAATATGGAAAATTCTCATCAATAATTCGAAATCAGCATTCATATAACTGTATCTCATTACTTTAGTTAATGCAGCGCTCTTCACAACTTGAGACACAGGCTCTCAAATGTTTGCGAATAACTAACTCCAAGACTTTATCATGGAGACCAAGTTCCAATGATTTCTCTTTTTCAAAAAAATAAGATCAAATTAATTCCCAAAGCTTGTGTTTTAAATATCTGGGAATGGTACAGCCACTTTGGGAAACAGTTTAACTGTTCCTCAAAAAGTTAAACATAGAGTTACCATATTATCCAGCAATTCCACTAGGTATATTCCCAAGAGAATTGAAAACATGTCCACACAAAACCTGTATATGAATAATCACAGCAGCTTTATTCATAATACCCAAAAAGTAGAACAAGCCAAATGTCCATCAACTGATGAGTAAACAAAATGTGACAAAACCACACAATGGAATAGTATTCATTCATAAAAAAGAATGAAGTTCTGATAGATACTACTACATGGATGAAACTTGAAAACTTAAAAAAAAAAAAACCAGACACAAAAGGCCACATACTATATGATTTCATTTATGTGAAATGTTCAGAATAGGCAAATCCATAGAGACAGAAAGAAGATTAATGGTTGCCAGAGTCTAGGGGGAGAGAGGAATTGGGAGTGACTACTAATGGGTACAGGATTTCATTTTGGGAGCTGGAATTAGATGGCAGTAATGATTGCACAATTTCATGAATCTACTGAAAACCACTGAACTGTACAATTTAATAGGGTGGATTTTATGGTATGTCAATTAATTAAAAACAATAATTTCAAATTGGGAAACCTCTTAAGAAGCTATGCTAAGATTTGTGTTTAATCTTTAGGTACAGGGAGGCAGACTTGGCCCAATGAATAGGGCATCTGCCTACCATATGGGAGGTCCAAGGTTCAAACCCCGGGCCTCCTTGACCGGTGTGGAGCTGGCCCATGCACAGTGCTGATGCACGCAAGGAGTGCCCTGCCACGCAGGGGTGTCCTCTGCGTAGGGGAGCCCCATGTGCAAGGAGTGCACCCCCTAATGAGAAGCACCCAGCAAGAAAAAGTGCAGCCTGCCCAAGAATGGTGCCACACACACACAGAGCTGACACTGCAAGATGACGCAACATAAAGAAACACAGAATCCCGGTGCCGCTGATAAGAACACACAATGAATGAACACAGAAAGCAGACAACTGGGGGGGGAGGGGAGAGAAATTTTTTAAAAAACCAAAACTTTAGGTACAATAAAAGCTATTAATATTCCATGCATTCTTTTTTGTCAATAAATATTAGAAAGTTTATATGAATGCTTCATATACTTACAAAAGAAACCTGAAAATCCTCTAACCGTTTATTTTGTTATGTAACTAATCACATTAAAATAGCTATAATAATAATGACTAACAATTCTTGAGTGCTTACTCTGTACAGTTAATGTTCTAAGCACTTTACGTGTATTAAATCTCAGGAGTTAAAAGAACAACTCTATAAGGTAAGCACTATTTTTATGTTCATTTTCTTTAGGAGGAAACTGAGGCACAGAGAGCTTACCCAAGATCATTCAACTGGCAAGAAGTAGAGCCAAGATCCCATCCCAGGCAGCAGGGCTCCAGAGCCAGCACTCCTCTCCATTCAATCCTACCTTCATATAAACATTAAATAGATTAGAAAAAATGTTGCAGGGTCTAATTTGGAAATTTGGTCCAAGTTTTGTCACATGCAAGCTCTGCAAGCCTGGGCTTTCTATTACCTCTTCATCTCTAAAGTGAGGGTATAGGGCAGTACATCTCTAAGTTCCCAACCACCCAGAATCTCTATGACCCTATGACTAAGGCAGGGGGTTCCTAACCTTTTGTGTTCCACAGACCCCTTTGCCAGTCAAGTGAAAACCACAGACTCCTAACTAAGACCACATGATACTATATATTATTTAATAAATATATCACACCCACACCAACTCATCCCCACAAGTATAATGTTTTTTTGAATTTCAATTCAAGTTCATGGACCCCTGGTTAAGAATCCCTGGACTGGGAAACGGATGTAGCTCAAACAGTTGGGCTCCCATCTACCATATAGGAGGTCCAGGGTTCAATGCCCAGGGCCTCCTCGTGAGGGCAAACTGGCCCGTGTGGAGTAGTGCCCCATACAGGAATGCCACTCCATGTGGGCATGCTGCCCTGTGCTGGAGTGCCACCCCGCACAGGAGTGCCAGCTGATGCAACAAGAGACACAGAGGAAAGAAAAGAAGAAGACACAGCAGAACAGGGAACTGAGGTGGCACAAGAGAGTAATCACCTCTCTCCCACTCCAGAAGGTCCCAGGATCAGTTCCTGGAGCCGCCTAATGAGAATATAAGCAGACACAGAAGAATACACAGTGAATGGACACAGAGAGCAGACAATGAAGGGGGGGCGGGCAGTGGAGAAAAAATACATAAATCTTTAAAAAAAAAAAAAGAACCCCTGGACTAAGGCAATGGCAAACCAAGAAACATCCGATTATAAATATCCTATCATCAGCATATTGTCAGGAGCTTTGAACCCATAATATTTTTAAAAGAACACTAGAAATTTCAGAATTAAACAGCTAAAATTATCTGAGAGGCAAAAAGATTAGGTACAGCTACCAGTTACTTTTTTTTAATACAAAAAGGGAGATTGTGTTCACTCTCCCTTATAATGAAGAAATCAGTCCTTCCTTACCTATTTTTTTCTTCCTGAAATGCAATTCCATGTTATCTCAGTCAATCCTCAACAAATAAGAGCCTCCTGTGTGCCAGGCATTTTTGAGGATACAAACAAGAGTTCAATTCATTTTATTAAGGGGAGGAGGGAGAGGATAATTAAGGGGAGGAGAGAGAGGATAATTAATAAGTCAACAAGTTAATAGGTGAGATCATTTTAGACTGGAATAAGTGCTAAAAGAAAAATAAAGCAGGATGATGTGATAGTAATTCGTTGCTTTAATATCTGCTAAAACGTAAGCTACTTGACAGCAGAGATTATATTCACTGTATCCCAAGTACCTAGAAGAGGGTGCAACAAATAATAAATATTGAATGAATGGATGAATGAGTAAATGGTGCTCTTCCCATAGCTTGACCACATTTCCCAGCCTCCCCTGCAGGTAGGTACAGCCATGAGACTGGTTTCTAGTCAGTACAATCTGAGTGGAAAGAATATAAGCTACTCCCAAGCCTGATCCATAAAAACCTCCACACCTGATCCCTCATGCAGTTTCCTCATCTGTAGGTGGGATACTGACTTCTATGGTAACAACAGAAATCACATGGTGAAAATAACAAAGCCGCCAGTAGCCTGGCTCCCTGAAAATGGTGGAAAGAACATCCCTCAGCCCACTGACATAGGCCCATACTGGACTCTTAAATACATATGCAGAGAAATAAATATCTATTGCTTTAGGGTTCTGAAACTTTGGGGTTTATTACAGCAATTAGCCTACCTTAACCAATACAACCTCAATTAAACTTTCAAAGTTCTTTAGTCTGCCCTAAGAGGCTTTTTATCAACTAAAGAGTCTTAATTTTTTTTTTTAATATTTCACACAAGACTGTGACTTACTTTTTTATGTTCCTCTCTCCTAGTTTCTTGGCTTTCATCCTAAAATATAGAGCCCAAAACCAAGCAGGGGCCTCTCGATGCAAGTTTTCACTGTAACAGACTGGCATATCACAGACCGAGGTCTTGAACATACTATTCATCAGGAGATAATTCAAATACATAAAAACCAGAGACTCTCGATATTCTTAAATCCAAGGTTTCAGCCTCACAAAAATTTCGCCTTTATGGACCGACTCAGAGTTGCCAACTGCTGCTGTGGTTCATATGCTAAAAATAACAGGGCACGAAGGAGTAGCTAGCCAGGCCGAATCTGGGCTGCAGTACTCCCTGGACCGGGAACCATAAACAAGGTGAAGGAAGTAATGAACGGGGGTACGCCGCTTTTCACTGCAGTGATCCCAAGAGTAATGGGGAATCCAAAAATAAACATTGTTGGACTCTGGTGTCCTTGAACAAGTATGCAAAGTCACTGAATAACAGCGCCAGCTAATCTAAATGCCAATCTAAACGTCTCTTTCTGAGCTGCTCATGCAGATGGTCCAAACTTTAACTTCCAAATAAGTTTACCAGAAGAAATATGAGGATTTCACATTATTCGTACCAGTAATAGATGCATCTGACCGATTCCAAAAGACCTAAATTTTCTTTTAGGTATGCAGAAATTTAACACAGAGATTGGGTGATAAAATACAAACTACAGCCCATTCCTTCTTTTCATCCTCCCTCTTTCCTCTCCTTTCATCCCTTCTTTCCTCCCTTCCTTCCTCTCTCTCTCTCTTTCCCTTCCTTCCTTCTTTCCTCCCTTCCTTCATTCCACATCATTATTCATGCCTAAGATGTGCCCAGGCAGTTTGCAAAGGACTAGAGATACAGAAACTAGTAAAATTTTACTAGTTTCTTTGCAGTTTGCAAAGGACTAGAGATACAGAAACTAGCAATCAAGAATTTCACAATCTGGGATTTCAAGAAGGGGCTGAGAAGGAAAACACAAATAAATCCCTCAGTGCACCATGATAATTGTTATGTTGGAATTATAGCAAGGTCCTCTAGGAATGCAGAGCAGGAAATGACCAGCTCCCCGCCGATGGGAAAATGGAGGTGAAAATCAAAACAGTGGGAAGACTCCCAAATAAGTGTCTGTTACGTAAAACTCATACACACTTTGTTTTAAAAGTAAAAGCCTTTATCCAGACGGGGGTCAAACATTGTAAAAAAAACCACACTGCAGACGCAAAAGGTCAAGGGAAAAACCAAGCCTTAGAAGCGTCTGGCGGACGCTTTGTGTCCTTCATGCCCCACCTGACCTCACCTCCCGGCCGCATTCCTAAGACTACAGGACGCAATCGGTCCACTGCTTGCCTGGCCATTAAACCCCAGCAACCCTTAAGGGAACAGAGTTAGAGGGAGGGCTGCTGCTGCTGATGGAATAAACCTGAAAACCACCTCTTAGACCAGCTTCTAAATCTGTTTTATTTCCTAAGAAAATGTCACCCAGGTTTCTGAGGCACCATTTTCCTCTAGCTGCCTCCGGCTTTCCCCAAAATCTGCTCCCGACATTCTCACTAAGATGCAAAAACACAAATCCCTTCATGTGGCCCAGCTTCCAGGAGCACTTCCAGGGTGTCTGATCCACGAGCTCCTTGAACTTTACATCTAGCCTGCTGGATCACACTGTAGAGAAACAATTCATCACTCATCTCCGCCCAACCAGACAACCAGCACGTCCCCATGGCTGACTGACATTTTCAATTCTTTGGTGCCTGATTGACCCCTAAAAACAGTGGGCTTTTTAACCCAGAATGAGGTATTTCATCATAAACATCAGTGACTTAAACCATACATGGTTTATGTTTTATTTTCTAGGTTAACTAGATTTCCTTACAACAAATATCTTTTGTAAGTGGGAAATGGGAATCATAGGTGCGATTATTTTTGGTTAGTGAAATGGCAAGTTCTTCAAACTCCCTTTAGAGGAATGACCAGGTCTCAGGTGGAGAATGTTATATACAATTGTCTTTTGCCCTTGTCACCTTCCTCGGATGGTCAATTAAAGCTACTAGTACTTTTTCCTATGACAAGGACATGCATCCAGCGGGACCTGGACTGAAGCCAACATTAATTTCATGTAATTCAGCTGAATGATTTTATTTCCTCCCAAGGCTGGCTCCAGGGCTCAGAGTCAGGGTGGTGGTGGTGGTGGTGTTTCAAGTAGGACCCTCCACATCTACCGGATTTGGGCTGGGAAAACTCCTTGAATGACTTTGTTGAAAGTGAACTGAAGGTGAACCGAAGTTCCTGTAATGAAAATAGTTCAAGCAGATGTCCAAAATCTCTTGAGCCAGGGGTAACTAAACAAAATTAGGGTCATCAAAAGGCTGCTGTGCAGACTCGAAAGAAGGCTCCCAATTACCCTACCTCCAATTATCTGTGCCCTGACGTAATCCCTTCTGACTAAGGGCTGGACTTGGTGCCTCACTTCCAACTGGAGAATGAAGGGAAATGGCAGTGCGTGGCTCAGAGACTGCGTCACAGAAGGCATAGTGTGCCCTCACCCCCATCACTCCCTGTGGGGCAACCCAGCTGCTGTGTTGTGAGGAACCCTATGGAGAGGCCCATGTGGCAGAAACTGAGGGCTCCTGCCAGCAGCGTCCCACGTATGAGCTTGGAAGCAGATGTTCCTATAGCCTTGCGATGACTGCAGACTCTTGAGAGACCCCGAGCCAGAATTTCCCAGCTAAGCTGTTCCCAGGTTGCTGACCCCCAGAAACTGTAAGAGGTAACCAGTGCTTGTTGTTTTATCTGCTAAAAATTGGGGACATTTGTTATACAGCAATAATTGATAAAGGGGCTAAAAAGTGTTCACTCAAAAGACATGGTGTGAGGGGTGCCGAGAATGTTCCCACATCTGATCAACTACTTCCCCAGTGACCCCACCCAGGCCTGAAATGCTGCAAGTCCTATCTACACTCATAGACTGTATATTGAGTGTCCTCTGTGTGCAGTCAGGATACTGAGTGTTAAGAATAGCCAGGGGATTTTCTCTGTGGAAAACCCCATTTTCCTTCCCCTTAAGAACTAGTTTCTCTATCAGAAACCACTTTCGAGGCCACCAAAAAATTTAGGCCAACCAAGGAACATGGACCACAACCAGGTATCTGAGTTTTTCTGTCATGAAGGAAAAGCAGAGTCCAACGTGGAACTTCATGGAATAGTCACTCTCCCTGCAGGTCCCCCAAGGTTAAATAGGAGCATTCCACTCTACTCTCTTAAAATGAAGTGCTCTCACAAAGCAGACACCGGGAGCATAAAATACCTTTTTACCTCACCAATTTGAATACCAGAGCTTTGTCTTAAAGGGCTAGGCAACCTGAAGCTTTTCAACCAAAGCAGGCACCAGATTACTGCAGGCAGATGATATTTCATCTTAAGCATCAGGTATATTGTCCATGCCATCAGAGATTATTGTGGGATTAGCACTAAGCAGTGCCTGTTATTATATTAATGATAAAACATTTGCATATCATTAACAAGTTTCACCCAGGTAGGGCTGATCCCTCAGTTTAGTTCCTTTGCTCAATGGCCAACAGGTTTCTTCCTCACCGAAGTAAAAGGCAAAAAACCTCAGACTTTTTCTTCAATCCGATCAGTTGAACCAAATGCTTATATATATTCTTCCCACTATATGACGGTCATACAGTTTCTAGGACAATATGCTGTTTCTGACATAAAGATAATAACTTGGAAAGCATTCCATTAGTCAAATATAAAAACAAGAGAGACATATACTTAAGGCTTGGCTATTGTGAAATGAAGTCATAAACTGGTGAAATGAAGTCATAAGCTGGTCAAACAAATACACATTTTCAATAATAGGATTTTTTTTAAAGATTTTAAAAAGTAATTCATACCTTTGTTGATTCCACATGTGCCATTTGCAATTTAACATCAGAAAATAATCACTCCAAATGGTTCTCCCTGCTATGATTCACCACAGTGAATGATTCTGCCATTCACAGCAAATCAGAGAATGGTTCAGAATGGCTTATTTTCCTGCTCCAATAAACTATGACTAGGCATTCAGCATATTTTTCTTTTGTTTCTTATTATTTTGCAGAGTCAAGAAAAAATATGAAAAATAAAAGGAATAACTGAATGGGCCACTGCTTTCAAAACTTATTTAGTCTTGCTTATTTATGTCAAACCCGCTATAATTCACCTCCATCCTGCTGTTTTTCTGGTGTGTTTTTCATGTCATGGACCCCCCACCCCACCAGTGGACATCCATTCTCTTTTGGATCTCAAAGCACAGCTTACCTTTTCACCAAAAACTCCCAAGTGCTAAGTGCTCACTGCCAAACCGATGTATGTGATAAAATTAAAGCACTTCATTGTCTTTTCACTCTGGAAACAACTGGCAGGTTTTCTTTTTATTTTTGTTGCATTATTTCTGTATCATTAAATTTATCTTATAAGTATCTCAACACACACTTAGCCATTTCGGGTCTCAGCCCCAAAAGTTGACTTATGTGAATTAACAGTGAAACCCTTTGACAATTTTCAACATACTGCATTGATTACTAGTTTTTATAATTGTATACTTTTTCTAATTCAGGAGTCTGAAGTCATTAACTACTAAGAATCAGCTGTTACAATTCCCCTTATCCTCCCAATCTCATCCTTAGGACCCAGGAATCATCTGTAAGAAGTATTCAACTTACCAAGACTTAAACCTAAGGGAAGAAAAGTATCCAGAGTTCCTCTCTCACCTTAAACTTCCGGGGGAAAAAATAGTAAATGATAGACTCCTGACAGACAATAATCTTCTCATCTTTTCTTTGTATACCAATAGAGAGTCATTGTTATTTTATAACCCGGCCTCTTCCCAAAGTGTCTCTACGCCTGTAAGTACACACAAGTTCGTATCCCAGAGCCTCCAAAATTGGGGTTGCTAATATCTCACCAGCGGGAGCTAAATTAGGATTGCCAAAGACAATGTATTGTAGAAGCTGGAGTAACATGAGGTATATTTTGCATAAAAATAAAATGTATAAATGAAGATATATAAACTCAGTTTATCTATTTAACTCCTATCACCTTCCATATCTAGGCTGTATGTTTGATGCTGTGTAAAGATATGAATAGAATAGTAGGTTCCGGACAGTTTTCATCAAACAGTAACTTTTTAAAAATTGTTTTAAAATAATCTAGATGCATATAGATAGATGGGTAATGATATGTTTACAAGTCATACAGATATCCTACTGTGACGTAAACTCACAAAAGTAAAATTTAGAATAAGAAAGAAATATACGTAGGAATTTCTAATGTATGCCTGCTACCCATCCTGGGGTGTGCACTGCCACTTTGAAGACCCAGCATATACCATTATCCTGCGCTTTGCTAGTTATTTTTCTGGTTGGCAAAAATATATATATGCATACGCATATACATATCTGCTACTTTTGTCCAGCATTTTGTAGTTCACAAAGTATTTTTACATACATTATCTCAGGTAATCCTCACAAAAACCCTATCCTCATTTTACAGACTAGGAAGATAAGTAACTGAGTGTTACAAAGTCACCTAAGTAGACTGTGGCTAACTAGATTTGAAACCAGGCCTTCTACCATAGATGTATGACAGATTAAAGGGGCTTTAATGTGCCAATCTGGAAGCCACACCACCGCTTACAATACTACTCCTAAGGCAAAGTGCTTTTTGAGTTCTAATCAACTGACTTTTAAAGGAAATGTTGGAATATAACTGGAACATAAGTTAAGGACTATATGTATGATATATTTCCAAGTAAACATTTTTTTCACACAGAATAATCTGCACTCTTTGTTCTGTTCCTAATGCCAAAAGCAAATCATAAAAATAAAAAAATCCTACCAAACAGAGCTGAGATGCCTGCGTTCTACCAGGCTGCCAGCTGATGCTCAGGACAGCCGTGCTCCAAGGAGACACTCCCTTTACTTGTATTTCCAACGTCAGATCCTGAAGTAAGTGGACTGCTTCCCTTTATAAGTGACCAAGAATCAGTAAAAATTCATTTATAAGTACTAACCTTATAAGCATTAGACTTTAGCCCCGGAAAAGTCTTTTTCTTCCAAAGCCAAATTGTTGCAAAAGCAGGATAAAAATGTCTGTGATGATTTCCAGCTTCATTCCAATATGATCGGAGAAATTGCTCTATATTATTTCTATAATTGTTTTGTAAGCTCACAACTTCTCTAATTTTAAAAAATGTCTGTAATGAACAGTGCTTTGGGTCAGAGAGATGGTTGGAGAAACCAAAGTCTTTTGAGTTTTCTCTCAGCCAGGGGAGGTGAGCTGGACACTTTTTTCTGCATTCCCTTAGGTCTTCTGGAACCCTGTTTTTCTTAGACTGCGGCATCAATTAAATAATATTTTTGCAATATATTTTACTTTTAAATAAAATGTATATCCCCTTTGGCCTAGTTATCTGGCTCTAATCTAAGAAAAAAGGTTAAAACATCAAAAACTTTTTAGACACAATGTATTTCATAATGTTATTTTAAAATGGAAATATTAAAAGAAACCTTAATGTCCAACAATAAGGAAATGGTAGAGACACTCAATGACATATCACACATCTATTTTAAACGATGCCTACAAAGTTATATAGCTATACCAGAAAAGCTTATGATGGAAAGCAGATGTGGCTCAACAAGCCTACCGCATGGAAGGTCCCAGGTTTAGGTCCCGGTGCCTCCTAAAGAAGATGAGCAGACACCATACCTGCTGCACCTGCCACAACGAGCAGATGCCACAAACCAGCAGGCACTGCAGCCCACAGGGAGTGGATGTGGCTCAGGCTGTTGGGCACTTGCCTCCCATGTGGGAAGTTCCGGATTTGGTTCCCAATGCCTCTTGGAGAGGGCAAGCAAACAATGAGCATACAGACAAGAACCATCTGGTGGAGGGGAGAATTAAAAAAATAAAATCAATCAATAAATCTTATTTAAAAATTTGATATATTAACTGAGAAAAGCAGAATACAAATTGTGTGCATGCTATAACTACAACTCCATAAAAATACTCATAAGAAAAAAAGATCAGCAGTAAAGGAGCCAAAATGAATCAACTTCTTAGTAAAAGGTAATGGAATTATTGGCAACTTATTTCTTTTATCTCCCAATTTTCTCTGATGTGGGTATATTTTTTTTTAATAAAAAGGATTTCCTAAAAATAGGCATATAAAATTTTAAAGAATCCCCACAAATCATGAAGAAAGATAAAATTACTCCATTAAAAAATAAGAAAATAATATGTTCAGATAATTCAGAAAAGGAAAACAAAATGGCAATAAGATGAGAAGTTCAATCTTCTCTAATAAATAGATAAATTAAAATTAAAGTTTTTAAAAATCTTCAATACTGCAATAGCAAAAATGGAAAAAATTTATATTATTTGCTGGGAGGGTGTATGAATATTGGGACTTTTGTACACAGTGATAGGGATAAAACTGGTACCACCAGTTGGGAGAGCATTTCTAATAAAATCTAATAAAATTCAAAATCTAATAAAATTCAAAAAAGGGCATATCATAGATAGATGATAGAGACAAACTTCCTAAAAAGTTTACAGACATGCACATTGGGATTATAATAATAGTCATTGTGGCATTGTTCATGATAGTTAAAAATGAGAAACAACCTACATTTCCATCCACAGAGAAATAGATAAATTGTGCTTATTTTCATATGATGGAATATTACAAAGCAATAAAAAAGAATGTGACTTATATGGAATATCACAGATAAATTATAAAAGTATTATAATTTGGGAGGAGGGGAAGAGATCAGAATGTAAACATTTAAATAAAATTTTTAACCATGCAAAACAGTGCTATGTTTTGACTATGTACATTGTAACAATAGTGTAGAAACATGTGCAGGATAGCTAAATACCAAGTTTAGGATGATGACAACCCTGGAAAGAAAGAGAAATGAATGAGACTGAGGGTTGGTACCTCAGAGGACTTCAATCCTAATCCATAAATGTCAAAAAATAAACAAACCTGAAGTGAGATTAGAACATTAATATTAAAGACAAATTAATGCAGATTTGTAAGTATGTAGGTGTCCATTATTTTGTCTTTTTTTTCCCTTGGCTTAATATTTAACATAAAACATTGCAAAGAAACCATGAAATCTAAAAGTGACTCTTCGTTCTAAAGAATGAGAATCACATTGCAGTGGTCCAAAATCTTATCACCATGCTCTACAGGAAACAAACAGGGCTTGGAGCTGACACAGATTTACAGAGCATGATCCAGACGAACAAAGTTCTCTGCAGTCTCTCGGACCCAGCTTCCATCCCACTCTGCGCAAAGGCAAGTTGAAAATGCTGCTTCTGCTCTTGTATTTGCCCAGGTAAGCGAGGCAGAGGGGCCAACCCACTAGAAAAGAGTGTGGTTTACTGCACTGAAGAGTTTGCTCTCAAAAACACAAATGTCAAAGTTTAATGGTTCCCCTGAGCGTGTTGCTATTTAGCTGCGTAGCAGCATGAATCTGGCGCCTTAACCTCCCTGCCTCCTGGCAGTTACTGACGGGTTCAACCCACAAAGTCTTGGAAACTATCAATGCTTGCCCCAAACTCCCAACTTTCCAGAAAGAAGTTGTGCTTTGGAAGGACTGGGAGCCTTAAGGGCTGGAAAAGTCTCTTTCAACGCTGTGAGAGCAGTACTTATCCCAGGCACCTGCTGTTAAAAAAGAAGAGGTAACTGTCTTAAAAGGGGCCAATTTCTCAGCCGTTGGATGTTCTTGGAGGCAATGACTATTCTTTTGTTCCTGCAGAGTGGACCCTAGCAGACAATCCAAAATCCAAAGATAACCCACACGCTGGGAGACATCACAGCGCACCAGTCCTGCCCTGGGTGTCAGGCAAGCAGGCATGGCAGGCAGGCAGGTTGGAGGTGCCAGCTCCACTGTCTCAGGAGCAACTGCAATGGCATGCACTTGTCTCCAATCATTAAAGTCCATCGTTAAAGCAGCAGATGTATCCATTCAAACCAACAATCCAAAAATTAGAAGATTTAGATATTGACATAATCCATGGTTTGATCTATCACTCACTTGAAAACATCTTGTGAAAACCTATAGGACAACAGAAGTCAAGGCAAATCAGTCAAAATATGTGTTGTTTGACCTCTTAGCCAATTTCGAATGTGTAGCAAATCATACTGAATCATCCCCTTCCTTCCGAAATACTTAGGGAGCTTTTCAGAATTCAGTTTGCAAGCTGTCCTTCACTCAAGGCAGTTGATTAGTTCCAGTGTGAAGTATACTAGGCAAGACAATAAGTGGACAACAAAGTGATTCATCAGTTCCTCTGCTAAGAGTTGCAGGTGTTTTGAGGATAGAATGAAAGGAAAGGGGACTGAGTCAGTCCTCAAAACTGTCCTCCTATCACAAGATGAACCAGAATGAGTTATCATAGTCACTCTGAGAAGTGTCTAACACATAGATGCTCTTATGATTCTCCTTTCAATCTCCCTCTTTAGAATGACCCAGAAAAACAATAGACTGGTCGAGAGCTCCGTTGAAATTCAAAGCTGCTCACTTAAAAATACTTTCTATAATGCATTAAAATGTGTCTTATACACCACTGAATTATCTCTGTGAATGTTTAAGAAGGGAATTTTAGAATAATTTTTTTAAAACCATAGGATTATACAACACTTAGCCCTGATGTAAACTAAGGACTATAGTTTATAGTGTAATTATAATAATATTCTTTCATTATTTTTAACAAAGCTACCATCCTAACACAAAGGGTTAATCACAGAGAAAACTGTGGGTGAGGGGTTATATGAGAACTCTATTTCCTGCATGTTTCTCTGTAAACCAATAATTTCTCTAACGAAAAAAAATTAATGTTAAGAAAATTGTTTTATAAGGGACACTATATGAAAGAAAAAGAAAAGCAACTCTTTTTAATAAAGGGAAATGACTAGCTTTTTTTTAAAATGTGAAGAAAAACTGTGGGGTATGTCACAGTGATACTGGCCACAGGGTGCTTAATTTTTTTTAAAAAGGAGAAACTGACTTCAATGACTTAGGCAATTCAAATGTATAGGAAAACTGTGTGTTCCTAAAACAAAATGTTATATACAAAAAAAAGGCAACAAAGACTCACCAATATTTGAGAGCTAAACATTAAGTAGTCTTGAGCTTAATTCTCCTAGTTTATGCTTGCTTAAAATTCATATAATACAGAATCAGAATAAAGGAAAAATCAGTTAAAACTCAAAGAAAAACAATGCAGAGATACTTATTGAGATATAAAGCAAAAAAAAAATCTTATATATGTGAGAAATAAATTTCCAAATTCTAACATATTTTTAAAACCCATAATCCAGATTTCCACAGTATCTAGGTGAGTCAAATGGAGATAATAATTCAGATGACCCCAAAAAATTCTTTAGCAAGAGCTACTACCACTAAAAATTATGACTCAAGGAAGTGAAATGAAACAAGTTTTCTATTGGAATGACAATTACTAAATTTTCACCTCAACAGTAAAAAGTTTGATATCTATAGATTTGATATAAATACATCTCTGCCCTACATATGAATATTACCCCGTTTAAAATCATAACACTTCAGGTATTCAGTCCAGCCCTGGAAATCATAACTGGACACTAAAGGATAAACACACACACACAGACCCCCTAATCCCAGGAGAAAGTTACACATGACCCCCTAATCCCAGGAGAAAGTTACACATGATGACCCCTTTGTTTAGGCAGATGGACTCTGCCTGAAGTGAATATTAAAGATAGCTTTGAAGATGACAACGCAGGAGAATGGGAGAAGCAAAAGGAACATGGCCTGAGGATCCATCATGTGCCTTGCATTTTAAGTATTTTATTTCATACAATCCTTATGACCACCCTTGAGTTCCCTACAATTGCTCCCAAAGGACAGAGGAAGAAAGAGAAGGTCTGAGTGGCTATGTGGGCTGCTCAAGGTTACTTAGTGAAGGAAAGGAAGCCAAGGTTTGATCTCTTTGAGAGTAGACTACCCTTCAAATCTTAACTTCCCGTGCCCAGGACACCGCCGGGGTTAGGGCAGACATTTCATAAATGTTTCTTGAACTGACTCGACTGTCAGGCCTGCCCACTCAGTACATCTTGGAGACTGGCCTCAGGAGGCCACTGTGCAGTTTGAGAGGTAGCAGGAAGGAGAAGTCAGTCCAGTCCACGCTGAATTGATAATTTCATCAGATCAGTCAGCCCCAACTGCCCTCCACTGTCGTCTTCTCCTGCCCTTTCCCATTATCTGCCCCCTGCTTTGACCCCCTGTTCCCCACGGGTTTTGCTCTCTCAATGTAGATGTCAATTTGCCAATTCCTAGGAAGGAGCCATGAACATACACCTGCCCGTCCTCAGGGAGCCCCCCAGCCAGCCAGCACGCTGCAGACCACACTCCAGGGCAGCCCCCAGGGGATTCAATCAGACAAAGCTTCAACAGGCAGAGTGAAATTTAGAGTCGAATTTAGCTAAGGGAAACAGCCATAAGCCTCCACAGGGGCCACGGCTGCTGGCTCCTCACCCTGCTTCCTGAGGGAGCTGGGAGCCGAGGAAGCACTGGCCAAAGCCTAGCTCCTTTGGGATTACCCAGGTCCTGAGGCATCCTGGCTCCCTGTTGACAACATTGTTCCAAAATCCCGCCCATTTATCAGTGAGCCTTGGGAGGAGAGTTCAGATGGGCCTGATGGGTCAGGGACTCGTTATATGGCTTTCAGAGATTAGCTTTAGGCAGAGAATTTGAATCTGCCCAGAGTGTACACTCAAGTCATTATGAGAAACACCTTGAGGTGCTGGTGTTCTCGGCTGTGGCACAGCCTCGGGGTTTTAAGCCACTAGAGCTGTGCAAAGAGGCGCCTGAGCATGTGCCTGGTGGGCTGGGCCTGAACACCATCCAGCTCCCCCCACGGGGTCCTGCATGACTCCCCTGCCCCTCTGGGCTCCTCTAGACTGAGATCAGCCCAGTTTTCAAAACAACAATAACAATAGCAAAAGCTATAACCTCAACTTGCTGATAGGCGCTATGCACGGTTCTTTCCCTGTAATCTCTAGCCCCTGTCAATGGTGTTGCTATTTCCCCATTTTGCAGATGAGAATATGGGATGGTGGTTTATTGACTCATCCAAGCCTAGATTGGTAAAACAGCCTAGAAGCCAATCAGGATCCCATTCTACCTTGCAGACAGCCCACACATCACCCTGGTGGCTCAGGAGATGCCCCCCACCACCACCGTCAGGCCCCTGCCACCGCCTACCATCTTACCAGCTTTTGCTACCAAGGGAAAGTCAGTTAGACTCCAAATCCTACTCCTTCCCCTCTCCATGCCCACCTCTGCAGGAATGAAGACATGAAAATCATGCCACCACTCTGTCTTGGGTGCAACTACTATGCTCCAAGTTTCTTAAGTTTTCATGAAACTTGGTAATGAGAAAGGACTTAAATCCTGAGTTACATTAGAAGCTGATGTTGCCTTCCAATCCTGGCCTGGACTAAAACCAGCTAAGCTTCTCCTGGCTCAGTTTCCTCATGTTAACACATGCCAGCATGGGCTTCCCATCTTCTAGTATGCTAACTGTGCCTGGTACATTTGCCTCAGTGTTCAGGTTCATTTGGGCACCAGGATGAAGTGTGAACTGGCAGTGGATAATCAGGAAAGCCAAAATCCCAGCCAGGATTGGGCCTGAACCACTTATCAGAGATGTGGCCCACAAACACTAACAAAATATGCTATTGGAGTCCATCCAGCACTCAAATACTTCAAAAATCCTAGAAAACTACAACTGGAAAGAACTTTAGAAAGGCCTCTAACCCAACTGCTCCTTTCATAGATAAGTAAACTGAGGCTCAGAGAACAACTTGCCCATTTTCCCACCACCCTCTCCCCCACAGTTAGCATATGGCAGGACATGGATGCAAATCAAAGGCTCTTAAGCCAAAATTCACACGTCATGCTACACATGCAGCCTCCTACCATTTTGTTCTTTTAGCCATTAATCCACGTGGTAATATTGCTCTCAAGAGCAGAAAGGGAGGGAATAAAGCAGCCCAATCCTCGTAGCATGCCAGATGTGGGAAGGCCTTTGAAAATCACCATTCATAAAAAAATTGAGGCACAGAAGTATGAAAACACATTCCTAGTAAAAAGCCAGCTAGCCAATGGCAGAATGGGGACTTGAACTCCAGGCTGCAGGCTCTCAGCCCAGAGCTCTTTTTAGTGATACCCTAATGAAAAAGTACAGAGATGTGGGCATTTGGTCTCATTTTCTGAAATTTTTCTTTGCCATAACATTTTTCATTTTGTACATTTTCAGACAATTAAACAACGCACAGCTAGGAATGTTCTGTATTCAGATGTGTTCTGATGACACGGGGGGAAAATAAAAGGTCCCTTCAGCTAGCATCACAGGAGACAACTAGAACATGGTTTAAACTTTAAAGATAAAAAACAATATTGAAAAAAAGCAACCGTGTGTACAGCCATTTTCAGCTGGGCAATGTGGAAACTTTCATGCCCCGAGCCGAAATGGAGCTGAAAGGCCCACGCCCGGGGCACCAGCCCCTGCCCCCGAGCCTGCGCCCCTTCGCCCTCTGCTTTCACAGACCTCTTCCAGATCAGAGGCCATGGGGCAGGCAGCGGAGCTGGTTTTGTTTCCTGTACAATGACGATTTCAAAAGGCTGAGGAATGGGACTTCCATGCCTCGCCCTGCAGAAGTTCATTTCTTAATATTTTAAAAAACCTGTAAACAAACAACCCAAAAACACAGCGAATGTACACAAAGCCCCCTGGTGGAAGTATACTTTAAAACTATTAGGACCTGGGTCTTAGAGAGGGAGAAATTATGACATTCCTGATATTTTAGGCTCCCCATGGGCTGGTCAGCACATGAGGAATCTACGCAGGTATCCGACTCAGCAGCGTCAGGGACCACGGGCCAAACCCTCCAGCCTCCCGGACTGTCTGTGATAGCTTCAGAACCGTTTCCTATAGTCTGTGAATATCTTTTCCTCATGGCCTGGAAAAGAGTGCTCTAGCATAACCCTTAGCAGATACTGTCCCATCTTAGTTCCACATTGCTTTTATGTGCCTTTTATCAGAGCAAAGAAGTCAAGCAGCATAATTCGGTTTACTTTTTTTTTTTTTTTTAACTTACAAGAATAAAATACCTTTGCATCTCCCAAGACAACAGAATCTTTCGAACCTTAATAAAAGCTATCCAGGCTTCCAGCTACAAGTTTTTCCTGTAGCAGATTTTTCTATTTCCTACTAGGAAAAACTAACAATTAAAAACATCCCATGAAGATATTTTCAAGACTGTACTGAGATGGAAATGAAATAAAATGCTGCATGTTATGTATTTTTTTTTTAACTCACAGAAAAACTTTTTTGACTTTCATGATGTGCATATGGTCATTAATTTCAATGTCATATTATGGTTTTGGGCTGAACAGACAGTATGTATGTATGTAAGCAAACAAAACAAATGCATTTTATATTCAAATTTATACAACTCCATACATTTTTATGCTGTTTATTTGAAAATTAATTTTGGCTTAGGCCTCAGAGACAGCAAATGTTGTCAAGATTTGAGGGCTACCTGAAAAGCCTTGGGGACAGCATTACCCTTATGCATAAGAAACAGCAAAATAAAATAAAAATAAATGAATTTCCAAATACGTCATGGCTAATCCCTTGAGCTGACCTACAAATGAATTATGGAGGTTTTGCTACAGGACTGAGTCGATCTGGTGATTTCACTGAGAGATTTATCTTATTTTCCAACTTATTTTCATATCTTATTTCCTTTTCTTTTCGAATTAGACTGTAAATAAAAGGGCTAAGACTGAATGAAGCTCCCTTTCACAGAACTCATATTGGATTGATAAATTAAAACGGTGAGATGAGTTTTGTATGACCCATCCTGGAGGATTTGGGAAATTTAGCCGATGCAAAACAAGGCATTAATTTGGAGAGGCCTAGCTACTTACAATGCTTAGTATTCTGACAATGATGAATGGCATCATTCCAAGCAAATGGTAATTTCACTTTTTGTGACAGTACTTTAGAGCAAAACCGACTTTCTTCACACAAAGAATTTGCAATCCTATTGAACAGAGGCAGTACCTGAATATCAGAAATCCTTCATTGTTTAAGTATCATCTGATATTCTTGATTGGCTTCAGACTGAAGGTTAGGGTTGAATTAGGGAGAACGGAGGTTAAGTCCTAACCTTGAAAGATTTAGCAGCCATTGAAACACTGCCTTTGGGCACTTATTGGCCTGTATTTATCAAAAAAACTTTTCAATTCAATGAGGGGAGGGAGAAAACACAAAACTTGTCACATTCATCAAGTGAAGCCACTGGAAAGACATCTACAGAACACCCAAAAAGCATAATCTTTCCGAAGCACTGATAGAAATGGTAATTGGATGGGTCGGGGAATAATACAACCAAAGCAGAGGCAATGCAGAGTATCACTAAAAAATCAAGGTCAAAAAGAAAAGAACAGACCCTTTTTAACTTACGAAAAACTTACACTTGGCCTTTGTACTAAGGGAAAAATATACCTGTTGCTATCCGTAATTTATGGCCTCACAAAAGCCTCTCAAAAAGAACCTCTGAGCATAAAAAGCACTAAAAAAGACCCTCATTCTCACAGCCCATAAGAAAGTTTCACCCTAATATTGGCTCCGTCAAAATAGGTTTTCTGGAAGCAAAAAAAAAAAAAAAAAAACTTTTTAAAAATAACAACTAAAAGCAATGACTTCCTTTCAAAATCTAACCAGTCTGTCTTTCACCAGGGAAGGTATTATATAAATATACATATATAATTTTTTTAAAAGTCTTCCTAAGGGAGTGAAAAAAGAAAAAAACCAGATTCTTGGAAGACTGGCAGGGAACACCAACATTGTCTCCTAAGAAGGGAACAGACCCGATGAATCATAATATCTTGATTGCACTTCTTCCTGCCTTCTTTACTAATGAGCTAATCAGGGCAGAGCCAAATGACACATGTAAACAGATGAGCCGTCTGGGGATGCCACATTGTCCCGTTTTTATCTTACACAAACACCTCCGCACTGGACTTGGAAAGCTTTTGGCACAACGTGGAGAGCAGATATTCTGGGCTGCATCCAGCTGGAAAAAGGAAGGGATCTGGTGGAGTGGAGTGGAGTGGAGTTCAGCTCGGTGGAATTGCACGGATGCAGGTGTCTCCTTACTGACAAAGATGTCGGGGAAGGGAAACGTCCCTGAAAAGACAGACTCTGGAGCCCCTCCTCTTCATTCCGGGGAATAAAGCCAAATACCGCAAACCCTCCTTAGCTAGGTTCTTGTACAACTTCAAAAGAAACAATCCGAAGCTCAGCCTAGCATTTCCCGGTAAACTGTATGAATTAACTGATATGAAGGAAAAGACAGAGGCATTTGTTAATTTGCAAAATTTGAAGGTGCCTGCATAGCCATTTTTATTAATCCAGGAATTCAACTTTCCACATTAGAGTTCTACAGTGATGTAGGACAGGAGACGAGGTTTGTGATTTGTGCTGACAGAGCCACACCATATTTTAGGGAGATGACATTGCTATGGATGGCTCCTTCTAATCTATTCCCAGTAATGTGCTC
Source organism: Dasypus novemcinctus (assembly GCF_030445035.2). Lineage (NCBI taxonomy): Eukaryota > Metazoa > Chordata > Mammalia > Cingulata > Dasypodidae > Dasypus > Dasypus novemcinctus. Next base: position 41,174,681 of record NC_080676.1, read on the forward strand.
ATCTGTATGTTTTCCCCAGGCACCAACAGAACAATCTCAGATCCCTAAAACAGTATGTCATTTCTTTCCACAAATCTCATATGCACATATATTACTATTATTTAACGTTTATTAAGTACGAACAGTATGCTAGGCCCAATAGACATAGGGAGCCATAAAAACATATTTAACGCATCAAAAACCACAGTAAGAGGATGCTGTGTTTGTGACAGGAGACAATAAAAAAATCTTTGCAATTCCTAGTTCAGGATGGAATGTACCACGGGTCCCAGAGAAGCTTAGTACAGTGTGGCATATCAAAAAAGTTATTGGAATTTTCACTCAGAGGAGCAAGGGAAGTTATATGTACCTTACAATTAAATGTGGCTTTCCACAACCTTATGACATTGAACAACAGTGACTCCTCTAATGGCAAAGCATTAATTATCTTATAATTTATCTGATAAACCTCAGTACTCTGCATCACTTCCAGTTATAACTGGCTTTACTCTGTACCAGCCTATGGTGTGCATTTAAAATGTACTTTTCTGTATAACAGTTGGGTACGCAGTTACTGAAACCCAGAGGAAAGGTTAAGTGATTCGCCCAAGGTTCACACTCAGAATCCCGTGTCAGCTTTCCTAGAGTTGCATCTAAAACACACACATACACAGTTGAGGAGTGATAAATGCCATCCACAAGCTTGGAGATTTGGAGTTAGTATTATATCAAAGAACCAACCTGAGCATTGTATAGACACAGCATTAACCTAGGTAGAAGTGCATGCTAAACACCTCAACTTCAAGTGCTAAAGCTGTTGTGTTGTTTTAAGTAAATCTTAGATTTACTGTATTTATTTATTTCTCCCCAGCCCTTCATTGTTTGCATTTGCTGTGTCTGTTCAGCTTCCTTGTTTCTTTAGGAGGTACCAGGAACTGAACCCAGGACCTTCATTGTGGGAGGGAGGCACCTAATCACTTGAGCCACTTTCATTCCCTGCTTTGTTGAGTCTCTCATTATGTTTTCTCCTTGTGTCTCTTGTTGCGTCAGCTTGTTGCATCAGCTTGCTGTACCTGCCCATCACACCAGCTCACTGTCTTCTTTAGGAGGCAACAGGAACCAAACCAGGGACCTCCCATGTGGTAGGTGGGAGCCCAATCACCTGAGCCACATCCACTTCCCCCAAAGCTTCTTTAGCCATGGTTTATTATAGGGTTAAAAGCAAGAAGCCAGAATTTCTGGGTTTGAATCCTGGCCCCAAAACTTGTTAGCTGTGTGCCTCTAAGCAAGTTAATTAATCTCTCTGGGCCTCAGTTTCCTCAACTGTAAAAAAGATACCAGAAAAATAATAGCAACTTATTTCACAGAGTTATTGTGAGAATGAAATAAGTTAATATAGAGAGAAAGCTTAGCATGGTGCCAAGCATATAGTAAGTGCTCAAAAATTATTTCTTCAGGCTCCTGGCACTGAGAAAGAAAAAATGCTGTTCTTAGGGTAAAAAGACAATTTTACTGATGCTTCATCAGTAAACCATGTGATACCTGTTAGCTGCTTTTCTGTTAGTAAAAACAGGTTTATGCTAACCATCCAACTCTCTTCCCTTCAACTCCTCACGAACTTTTGTGAATCTACAAGACATCTGGCTAAGCCCTCATAGTTGGCATTCCCATGGATCACCTTCATGGGATATCAGACAGATGGGTTGAGGGTTTACAAAAAAACAGGTCAATAATGGTAGACCCTTTGGAGGTGTTTGAATGAATACATGCATGAATGAGTGAGTGAGTGATCAGACAGTGCTTCGATGCTCACAGAATCCAATTGAAGGTTCAACTTTATAGATCCAGCATCTTTGAAATCATGCAATTCTCAAAAATCATGCAGAATAATTTGTATATTATCCATGCACTTCCCACTTCCTTCCCATCCCATTGTACATGTTCTGGAAATTTCTCTGCTTGTTATTTTCTTCCAGAGAAGACCAAGAAGGGACAGGGGGACGTAAAATTAAAGTCAATTAATAGGACTTTTTGTTCACTACACTAGTTTTAGTTAGGGAGAAAGCCAATACTAAAGGCTAAATTAAGTTTTTTTTATTATCACCAACATCAACATCAAATGAACATGCTGTCCTTAGCCATTTTAGGATTGGTAATGAAAGTTGTAGCATGTAGGAAAATAATCAGAGTTAATGCTTTGTATAAAAAAGGAATTGTTTTCTAATCTTGCTTTTATTGTCACAAATATCAAGTATTAGACAAATAACTTCTATAAATCAAGGACAGTCTAAATTATAAGGTTTGTTCATGAACCATATTGTAATATGGACTCAAAATCACAAAATACAAGTTTTTTAGTTATTTTACTGTCAATAAAATTGTTAATTCAATTACTGTCAGTATTTCCCTTAAGCTTATTTACCCAGTGGGAATTAAAAACCCATCAGGGGAATGGATGTGGCTCAAGTAATTTAGCACCTGCTTCCCACATGGGAGATCCCAGGTTCACTTCCCAGTACCCCTAAAAACAAAAGCACAACTAGCAAACAAATGAAAAAACCAACTCAGGGGAGCAAATGTGGTTCAGTAGTTGAGCGCCAGCTTCCCACATACAAGGTCCCAGGTACAATCCCTGGCCCCAGTATCAAAAAAAAAAAAAAAAAAAACAAAAACAAAACCACCACCCATGAGGACTTCTTCAGTGAGACAACTTAAAATATTATTCTTAAGGAAATTATTATAGAGCACACAAATATGTTTAGGCTTTGACACCTTTCCAAACCATTTTTCTTCCCTGAGGGATATTGCATGCTTTCTGTACCTCTAAGCTTAAAAATGTGCCTTATAATTACACGCATACTAATAAAGGAAGACATATTTAAATGTAATTTTATAATTTCAACTCACAAACTCAAGCAGGTAGTGATGAAACGTTGCCAAAATTATCCTTACCCAGTAAAATTTATTTCAGTGATGAAAATCTTGACATCTCTTCCAAATTTCAAATTAAACCTTAGTATAATACAGTAGCCCAAATTGGACTAAAGTAAATAAGCAAATATTTATAGTATTTGTATGTGTGCATGTTGCGTTTATTTAATTTTCCAGAAGAAGTCAGCAAGTCCACATTGTGGAGACTGCTGAATTACAAGCACACACAAAAGGGTAAATTCGTTAATGATCTCAACACATCACTTTGAATTTATCCATATGCCTAATACCCACCTGTCTAGTTGCTCTTTCATTTAACCCCATATTATGGCATCAATATTAACTTTCAAATTCGGGTAAAACCATTGCCATTTTCCAAGGTATTTGCCTCCTAATAAACACAGACCAAGGGGGAAGTGTTGAAAGTGACAGCAATATTTTTCCTGTATGTTTGATACGAATCCCAGCTGCACAATATTGTATGCTAATAACCATTATTTAATTAACAGATGAAGAAGCCCTTTTGAGCTGTTCTGGCAGATTTTGAACTTGATCTTCCATCATTTGATGTCATGCAAGACCAGATAAATGACAAGTCTTTCGAGAGTCTGCAGAGCCCCTTTAGAACAGCTGCCCAGTCTTCCCCCCTTCTTTACAGCAGGTTTCTCACTTAAGAAAAAAACACGCTTCATTACATCGCCTCTTACTTGAGCTGCAAGGGTCTATTCAAGGAAGATAAGCCTCTTAGAAATGAAGTAGCGTTGAATTTAGGTTTTGAGTGACAGCAGGAAGATTTATCCATTCAACAGACAATACCGCTTTCTCTGCATTAATCTAGGAGGCGGACAATGATCTGTTTTTTAGGCCTCATCTCATCTCTTTCCCACAGCAGAAGGTGATTAGAGTTAGGAAACAGGGACTGTGAAAGAAAACTTGAGCGCTATCTCTCTAGCCCTCCTGTTTCCTGAAGGGGTAAGAGGGAGGCCCTGGGCCAAGGGCATCAATCACAGATTCACAACAAGGATGTGAGGCTTCACCGTTGGGAAACTGATAGGCCACAGGTAATGGGGTGAGCCTCACAACCCAAGAGCACACCCTTATTGTTAACTTCCCAAGGAGAGACGCAAGCACAAAGTAGCCCTTCATCAGCGAAAGCCCTTGAATTCTTCCTGGCTTTGGCCCAGAAAAAAATGTCAGGAATCTCTCTTGACTCAACATGATATTCTATCACCTGTCCCCAGGTAAGGTCTGAAGAAATCCCTAATTAGTTGATCTGCAAGCAGCAACCTAGAGAGGGGCAGCAAAGATTCTACTCGACACACAAACATGCCACACAAAACTGGATCACGAGTTGAGAGCGCCTTCGCACAGCACAACTGTTTCATCACACTTTTTGTATGCATCTTCCTCAGGGTTCCCACAAACATCGCCATACTCCAGTTGCCCATTTGTATCGGTCCTTTCTGTCACACACTAAGCATAGCAGCCCACTGCCAGCAACTTAGAAACTGTTAGTAACCCATGAAGTTATTAAAGTGGAGTCCAATATCAGAATCCCATCTTACAAGAATTATCTGGTATCATCCCTGGTGCCAGAAGCTTGCAGTTTTATTACATAAATGAGTAGAATATTTCCTTAAATTTTGTGGCACTGAAGTTGATGAATGGACCTAAAGGAAATACAATGCTCTGGTTTGGGATATTTATATTTTTATTTGAGTTGCAAACATAAGATTGCTGCTGTGACATCACAATATCCAGGAATGAGTTTTGTAGATCACTCACAATCTTGCTCCTTTTTTGTTTAGCTGGCCAAGAAAGCACATATTAACTACTTAAAAATAAACATGTGAAATAAATGTTCAGGTCCAGTTACTCTCAAAATAATCAAAGGTGGGCCCAAGAAAATTTAGAACCAAGATTTTAGAAAATACATATGAGGCAAAAAATCCTTTACATGGTAACTATTTTCCTGAAAAGGCAATTCATTGAGGGCCAGAGAGACTCTCATTTAAGCGTGAGTAATTAATCAAGTTAGTAAATAAGTAAATAAGCAAGTAAAGTGAAAGTCACAGGCAATAATCCCACAGAATCTGGTCAAGTTGCTCCAAATAGTTATAAATTTAAGAGCAGACTGTGTGTTCTCTAAAAATCAATATAGAGCCATCACATTTTGACATGTCCTATTGTTAAATTGCATTTTATTTTATTCTTGCAAAATTTCATTTGGACAACTAAAGACTTCCTTAACATTCACCCCATGTGATGCTGGAAATATCTGCTCTGAATCTACATACATTGAATCTTGAATCTATGGTAACCAGTCAAATATGGTAAAGACAGGATGTAATCCATGTTTCTAGTTTCCTAGGAATCCCAATCCAATGCCAACATCAAGATAGGGCCTGAAGAAGATTCTGGAAGGAAAATAAGCATCACCCAGACCCCTTTGGAAATCCCACATAGCATAATAGTACAGTGGCTCTGCTATTAGTGGACAGTTCTTCAGGAAAGCAGTAATGATTCAAAACAAAACACAACAGAAGAGCAGCCCTGAGAGTTAGTTTAGCATTGCGGAATTGAGCCCTGGGAAAGATGGTTTTATTCTTTCTAGGCCTCAAACTTCTCAAAACCCATCTGTGTAGCACTGTTATAGATAGCTGCTACCGCAATCAAAAGTTGAACTCCCAGGTGACAAAAACTATCATCACCATCATCATTATCAAACTAGTTGCCTCCACCATCAAACCCTACCTAAGGGCCCATCAGCATTTTAAAGCATCTTTTTTTCATTCTTTCTTTCTCTTTCTTCTCTTTTTCTTCTTCTCCTTCTTTCTTCCTTTTTTTAAATACTGAAGACTCCTGTTTTAGAGAAAGCCCTAATTGCTTCATTTTGAGATGTTATGTTTAACCTCAGGAAATGGTGCTATAAGACCTGGCAAACGGCTTTCTGGTTGTTTCAATCAGTACCAGATTATGAAGTCCAGCCGGGTAAGAACCCTATTCATTTTCTTTCCCTGTCATCTTGATCTTATTTGAATGTCTGGGGAGCTGGAGGTGCTTAGCAGGCCCTGGATTTCAGGAGTGGGGGTGGGATGGAGAGAGAGCTATGCGATGTGTTAGAGACACTGAAAGTTTTCATTTTGACTCCTTAATGAGAGCAACCTTTGACCCAGGCTGATGAGTTCCATGCCTGTCCTGGTGTGCTTTTTGAAAGCATTTGACACTGGTCACAGGTCTGACAGGGATATGACTAATGAAGTCGTGGTATAAAAATAATGGGCTGCAATTGCAAGTCATTTGCATGAAACCAAACTCCTTAAAAACTTGTCTCTGTTCACTTTCTGTTTTCTAAATGAGTCAATAATATGAATCAGATGGGTTGAAGGGAATAGACTCCCAAATATTCCTTCTATAAATCTGGTAAATTAGTTGGCATTTGGTGCAATTTTTGTTGCCTTGAGGCCTGGTTTAAATTGGACTGTAGTTACTAAATTGCTAGGGCGATTGCAGAATGTGTAGGATAATACATAATACCTTGTTTTTCTTAAGCGTTTCGTCAGAGAGCTTCTTGTGAGGTCAAGGGACCCAGGCAGCTCTTTGCAGGGAATATCAACTGAGAGTAAAAGAACAAGAAATAGAAGGAGAAGGTCAGGGTGGAAAATGTGGGATACAAGAGAGAACAAAGAGCATAAGTGGAAAAAGAAAAAAACAAAGCAAAACCAAAAAGAAAAGAAAAAAGTAGAAGGAAGCATGGACTGGGGGTTCAAAAATGCAAAAGGAAAGGAAAAAATAAAGTGAAAGGAGGGGAGACTCAGGAAACAAATGCACAGTTGTAAGAGAAACAAGGAAAATAGAAAATAGGAGAAAACTTTTACAGTAGTGACCCTAAAGAAGAAACTGCCATTTCTCCCTATTTTAATTTATCCTCTAACTCTGTGTGCTATTTATCCTCACATAGTGCTGAGCACCCATTAAACAAAATCCTGGGCTCTACAGGAGCTCACACTCTAGGGCAGGGGTTCTGAACCTTTTTGTTCCATGCACCCCTTTGCCGGTCAGGTGAAAACCACGGACCCCTTACGAAGTCCCCACTATACTGTATATTATTTAATAAATATAATCACACCCACACCAACATAACCCCAGAAGAATAATGTTATTTTGAATTTCAATTCAGGCTCATGGACCCCTTGTAAAGAACCCTGCTCTAGGGCCAATTCTTCCCTCAGTATCTACCTGTGTGAGATCAAGCCCAAGTCGCTGATGTTTCATCATTTCACCTATAGCTCAAAACATCATGGAGCCGCTTCCAGCAAAACTGGTCCTCATTTGACCAACTGTATCAGGGAGCAACAGCCACAAGGATACGCATTGCATGGGTTCCTTTCTAGGTCCCTCCTCCTGTCAGGCTGGTCATTTCATGATTTAAGCACTTGGGATTTTCTTTATGTTTCAGCACAACGATTTGGGACTTTGTTTTGCTCACCTGGTATATATGACAAAATTAAACATTCCATGTCCCTAAAGCCAAATAAAAGGTAATACAACTGATTTACACATAGATACACATGTAGCAAAAGAGCAAATGAATAAAGAAAGATTTCTTGGCACAGAGAAAAATGTACATGGATGCTTTGAAATGAACTGGCTCAGGTTGCTCTGTGACCTTGGGAAATTTTCTTAATCTCTCTGCGCCTCACTTTCTTCAATTGCAAAGTGGAGGACTTTACATAAATAATTTTAAATAAAGCTTATATTAATCAGGTACTATTATTTAAAAGTACCTGGTGTACAATGAGCAGCAAGAAAGAGTAAGTGAATCAATGAATGAGTTAGTAGGAGCAGTAATACTTTACTCTTTTGTGCCTGCCCTTAAAGAAAGCACTTCTCATTTTCCATTTCTATATAAAGAAATCAATAATAATTGTACTGATATCCCTCAATAACACTGAAGATTGTGGGATAGCACATACATAGTCCATCCACATTGCATCCGATGGGACGACTTCTACTCCCAAAAGCCTTAAACCCAAGCAACTGACAACTGACATTGTTAGCACCTGCATCCCCCATTCCTTCCTCTCTCCCACTCTCTTTAGAAAAACCTGATCATCATATTCCAAATACCCACTTATGTCCTAGGATCTGCACATATCAGTCCAATCTCCCATATTTTCTTCTTCCAAATATACACAAAATGAAAATTAGTGTTCATAATTAGGACTTGGTAATAGTTTGATTATCGAGGGGAGGGGAGGGGAAGGAAAAATTCTGCTTGATTCAAAAAATAAAATTTTTGTTCTAAATATATTTTATCATAGCCTAATTTTTAAAATTGATCAATTATGGTGACTTTCAGTTAATTAGAATGGGTCCAATTAGACAGAATATCCCAAACTCCAATTATTCTAGGTATGCACACATTTACTCAATGAATTTATGCTTAGAGAATACGATTTAAGTTATTTATCTTAGGGAGTCTAAAACCAAGTTTTGTTATCGCTTACTGAAATAAAGACATAGACAGTATTCTCATTCTAGAAGCCAAAAGTAATATTAAAAGACAGGAACAGACTTTAGAATAAACTTCAATACACAGAAGAGTTGGTCTTTAAGAAACAAAATGAGGTTTAACAGACAGACAGAAGCAGCTGAAGAAAAGGTTAGAGAAAGCCTGGCAAGACTCAAAAGGATAAATGTAGTACATTTCCAGGTAAATTTGCATGTACTACTAGTAAACTACTGTTTGTGGGATTTAACAACTGGGTAGACATCCTTTCTTTCACAGTCAGTAATGCTAAGAATCATATAAAGTGCTCTACACAGCCCAGCTTTATATTTACATTTTAAAGAATGAAAACACAGCAAATAAAAAAAAGTAGTAATAGAATGAAAAATAGGTCCTAAAAAGAAAAAACCATAGAAATTCTAGTTATTTCACTCAAAGTGGTAAAGAATCAAGTATAAAAGGATCTTATGAGAATAATGCTGACTGGCTGGCCTCCATTTCTACAGATTATCAAATAACGTGAAATGGAAGAAATGGATCGAACATAAAGAATATCTTGACAGTCATAAGAATATGATTAAATATTGGAAGAGACAACCAATAGAGATTATGGATTAGAGGTCTTAGGAATCTTTGGGGGAAAAAATAGGAGCAATGATCATCTGTCTTAGATGGTTTGTGTCCTTACCTGCCTGGAGACCAAATACTGAATCATTACCAAATGTATGGTTCTATTATCCCAGAGATTGATGTCATTACCACTCAAGTTTAATGCATGGGAATGCAGCAGGTGATTGAATAGTGCAGCATGGAAGATTTAAGGATGGAAGGAGATGATGACAGAATGTAAGTCTGGCATTTAATTCTTCCAAACCTCTACAGAAAATAATTCCATGAAAATAAGTTTGTTAAGGTTTTGTTTTGTATTTTACACATGTGAGTATATGGCTCATTTCCTTTATTGAACCATAAGCTTCTTGAGGACAAGAGAGTTATCATCAGGCCTTATAGGCACCTGTAAGTCCTACCTCCCAGTTGCCTGACTGGCAGTTTGACGCCTACACCCGGAGGTTATTAACTATTTCGAATATCATCCCTCTCCAGTCTTTCATGAGGGCTGGGCCTTCACAAACAGGGAGGTTGTTGTTGTTGTTGTTGTTGTTGTTGTTTTTCACAATTCCTGGAGAAGCTGATGGCATTACAAACAGGGAGTTTCATCTTCTTTGTTCACTAATGTCACACAACACCCAGAATAGTTATTGACACATAGTCAGCACTTAATAGTTATTGGTTGAAAGAATGAATAAATGGATGAATGAATGGTTGATATTCAATACATCTGTTGAGTGCTATTTAGGAAAAACATTTTTATTTTAATTTCCCCAGTCAGAAAAAAAAAAAAAATATTAAGGGCATTCTCAAGTGGTTCTATATCATAGGATGCAAACCCACAATAATTCTTTTCTCATCCTTCCTCTCCTATCATATTCCCAGGCAAGAACATGTAAAACCAGCAAGCTGCACCATAGTATTTCAAAAGAGAAAATATTTGAATGAAACTAAGAGTCCCATGCAGAATAATTACCTCGATTGCTATTTTTTACATCTTCATTTCAAAAACTTCTGAAGATCTAATCAGAAGATGTTTTGAAAGCTACATCGTTGTATCCATTTTTCCAAAAGTAAAATAGGAGTGGGAATATTTGTTCCTTAGGGGGAAGGCACCATGGGAAACTTAGTTTTATAAATATACTGTTTAATTAAAAATTTTTTGACAATATAAACCACCCTTTGCATTTGAATTTTCCCTTTTATTTTCCCCATACCTTTATATTTTAAGCACCTAAAGTCAAAAGCGAGCTTCCCATTGGATTAGCATAATTTATTTATTGCCTTGGGCACAGATTTGCAATGTAATATAAATAACAATACTATTTTGCATGGCTATTGTACCTCTGGAAACTCTTTACCAACATTAATTTTCGCAACCCTCCTTAAGGAATAGGTGAACACTGTTATTATTAAGGCTTACGCTAGTAAAATCTGACTTAAAAAAGAACGTATTTGCAAGAAAATATTAATTTATCATTTGTCAGTTCAGGATTGTATGGATGTCTACTGTGTTTCATTAGGTCCCCAAAAGAGCATTTGCCTATGTAACATCCTCCAGGAACGTATGTTTCCATTTAGATTCTTCTCGTATTCAGAAGGCTGATTTCTGTTTTGTTTTGTTTGTTTCAGTAGATCTCTATGTTTACATACACCAAAACTCATTCTGACCAGATACACAAATGAAATTACTCAGATTGGTCAGTTCTTGAAGCATAAGCATCTGGCAACCCTCTCTGTAAACCAGCTTTTAGAAACAGCTTCCCATTTACTAGGTAGCATTAGTTGGTGTTTGTGTGGCAGTAGTAATAGAAAAAATCATAGCAGTAGTAGTAATAAGTAACATTTACTGAGGACTAGGTACCAGTTCCTGTTCTAAGCACCTTACAGGTATTTAATTCATTTAGTTTTCATGAAATCTCATGACAGAAGTGCAATTATTATCCCCTATTTTGCAGATGTAGAAACTGGAGCAAAGAAAGGTTTAATAATTGCCCAAAGCCTTATAGCTAATAAAAGGTGGTGGCCAGAATTCAGACCCAAGCATTCTGGTTCCCTAGTCTGAGATCAATACTTAGTGAGCGTCTATTTTTTTTTCTTTTGCCAGGCACTGTACAATGCTTTGTCTGCCCAATATTTCCTATAATAAAGACCATCCTGTCTTTTGATTCATCAATATTTACAAAAAACATGGCATCGCCCAAATCCTTCTCATAATAATCACATGTCTTTTATAAAACAGTAATATGGTAGAATGGAAAATACAGACCTTTGGACATTGTTACATATGACAGGGCTTCCACCAGACGAATTGTGGCATTTTATCACATGTAAACCCATACATGGACACACACGTACACACGCACAAGCACCTGTTGATCTAATTCAAACTGTTCAGTGCAATGAAGGTTGGGAAATCAGTCAAACCAATTATTTAACTTCTTATAGAATAAAAAGGGAGAGGGAAGGAGACAAATATTTCTTGGATTTTTTTTTTTTTTAACTTTTCAATACCCTGTACTGGAATGACACAAAGTCCAAACTCTAAAGCCTACAAAACGTTTACAAGGAAGGTGATAAGGACAACAGTGGTTTCTAATGCTACTCCGAAGACGGTATTGATCTGCTTGCAAAGAGTTCCCTTGCTCACCATCACAGTCTAATGCTCCACAGAAACAAAGGATTTCCAGTTCCATCTCCGTGTCCTTCATCTTTGAAAATATACTTTTCTTTTTTGTTTACAAAGTCCTATTATTCACCGGCCAGGAAATATATACATATATTATTTTAAATGTGATATATATATACATATCACATTTAAAATAAAATAATTCCTTCAGCTAAAATTAAATGCTGGCTGTAAGGTTCAGATTCAGAAGTCACCAAGGATAACCATAAGCTCTAAGCAGTTCAAACTTAATTTATTAATTTTAATTGGCATAATTATTCAAATTGTTGCTATCTCAGACCTAATTTAGGTGGAGGGAAGACAGAAGAAAACTATCAATAAATAGAAAAGATTATCATCAAGCAAAATAAAAACACAAAGAGACACCTGGATATGTGGATAATCTTTTCATCTTTGAAGTAGATGCCCTACTTGAAGTAGATGCCCTGTCTATTATAGTTTTCAACATAAGCTCTCATTTTATCCATCAGCAAAGTAAATAACAACATAACAGAGCAACTTGCCAGCCCATAGACGATGACTTCCCCAGGGCTGCAGGAACTTATATATCTTTCTTTGGAAATTCCTTTCAGAATTTTATGCCCATTTTTCCATGGAGCTTTTGCAGGTGATTTTTGTTTTGTTTGTTTTGATACTTTCACGAGCTAGAAAATTGTGTGGCTCTCGCCATTCTGTGATTACTCCCATTAAAAGTTCTACCATCCTGTAGGCGCATAAGCAACATGTTCACCAGAGTTCAGGAGTAGAGAACTGAATTTCAAAACCACACAATTTATGTGGAAATGAAGTACATTTCCCCCCTTGCTTCTGTGTCAGATATATAGGAAGACTGTCTGTATAATAGGCTATTTGATTTGCATGATGGGGAGAAAATTTTTGTAAGCCTTTTCACCAAAAAAAAAAAAAAAAAAAAACAAAACACTGATTTCTAGGTTCATCTATACTTCTTTTCCTGGATTTTATGTGGAAACGTTTTAGAACTCAACAGTTTCCATACTAGGTACGTTTTCCACAGTTAATTAATCCTGCTTTCCCACATGACAAATGACCCTATCTCATAAAAAGGCACATTGGCAAGCAAGGATTGAGTTAATGAAGGGGTTCTTTAATATTTACATACGAATTGATGTTTTTTTAAAACTTTAAAACATTGGATGCTCAGAACATGAAAATGTAGTGCAGGGAAGCGGCAGGCAACTGAGCTCCCATTTACCATATGGAGGACCTGGGTTCCATCCCGGGACCTCCTGGTTTAAAAAAAAAAAAAAAGGATAAAAGGCGTCCCAGACCTGCATGGTGAGGCCCGAGGCCCCCGCAGGCCCCCGTGCAGCGAGGAAATGCCCAAGGCCCCTGCACAGCAAAGCAATGCACCAAAAAGACAATGAGGCAACCAAATAGGGGAGGGAAAAAAAATGTAGTGCATCTCCTACAAATAAGTAAAATTTGGCATCTTTTAGGTGAACTAAGTGCATGTATTTTTTTCTCTTCAAGAACCTCAATGCCAAATTAGAGAAAAAATTTGAGTATTCCATAGCTGTGTTTTTTGTTCCACCATACTTTGTGCTCTCAGCTAAGGAAGTTCTGAAAATAAACAAAATAAAAGTAGCTAAGTGGTAGCTTCTGAAAACTGCCAGTGTAAAGGACCTTCTTTTTTCCCCTCCAAAATCTCCAAGTTTGTATGGTAAAAAAAAAAAAAAACCTCCAAATTATTAACTTGTTGCCTATTTTCTCTTTTCCTCAATAGTAAATTAAGATAGAGAAGAATGCCCAGGGATGTTAGCCAGTTAACACCCCACCGAGCTACAGAGCACTTTGCTGCTGAAGATCTGGAAGGATGAATGGCACCCCACTATTCTTATCTATGAAAAGGGCCCAAAAAGCTCATCTATTGATAATAGGTCAAATCTGCCGTCCCATATCACTACATATTACTAGAAATCCAGAAGCCACCATGTTGGACTTGATTCTACTCTCTATTTTATCAGTAACTACTGGCCCTGGGAAACCCACGCCACCTCTCGGGGCCTCAGTTTCCTCATTTGTAAAATGATGTAGATGAAAAAATTCTCTAATGTCCCTTCAGCTCTAGCATTTTATGATTCTAGCTTATGCCAGGTAATAGCACTATTCCCCACTCTCTCTACTCTCCAACGCCCACTGATTTATTGTGAATAGCCAGTGAGTAGAGCAAGCTCTGGGCTCAGTCTGATCTCTCCTGCAGTAGTCAAACCAATCTATTTCCCACCGCCATAATCATGCTGCAATTCTGATTCACATAGAAAAATCTCCATCCATCCATCCATTCATCCACTCACCTACCTTTAACCCTTTAACATACCTGTTTTCAAATAACATATAATTCCTAAAGAAAAATTAATGTTTCTAAGGCTATTTCATATGATTGTCCTTTAATTACTACAACCATTGTACCACCAAAGACACCAATTGAGCCCACTTGCAAGGGCCTGTCTCTTTAAAATTTGGGCATTTCCTCTTCACTTTCTCTTTTAATTACCACTCTCCTTCATTGCCTCACAACTCTTAATCCCCGCATGCTTCCATTTTGTTCTACACCTGGACCAGAGGCAGATAAAGAATGGATTATGAACAAGCTCAGATAGAGTTTGGTTTGGGCTTTTGTTTTGTACTTACATAAACAAGGGGGACAAAGAACAAACTCTAAGTAAGCATCCATTTTCATCAATTTATTTTTCTAATGTGCTATACTGCTACAAGAAAAATCTATTTGTTTGATGAATACGTATAGAAACTGAGAAGCCTTTTTTAGGCAATGGACTAAATACCAAGATGAATAAGCTGAGTAAGGATGCTAAATTAAGTTTAACAACAACAGTAACACAACTGATATGTTCAGTTATTTGCTTTCCATTAGAATGATTTGTTTCATCTATGCTGATGAGCGAGTGCCTGGCAAATCCACTCCCACAGAGAAATGGCTAGTGGAGAATAGTCTTCCCTGGGTGGTTTTCAGAAGCAAATTAGTTAAGATGACTAGAAATGAAGCCTAGAAAACATAACTTTTTCTCTATGATTCAGAAAATGTATAGAAATATTATTTTAATTCATTCAGGCCTATTATCTAAGTATGAGGGAAGGATTCCACTTTAAATATCTTTTACATATATATATATATATATATATATAAGGCACTGCACTAGGTACTTCTGCATGCATTATTTCATCTTCTCAATAAATCAACAGCATGATTATTATTCCCTTATTAAGTAAGGAATAACTGAAGTTTTGAAAGGGCACATGTAGCCACCTAACAGAGGATGTGAAGTAACTGTACTTTACATTTATTGAGTTGCTACAGGTAGGAAGATTTAATAGCATTAAACAGGAAGTGATAAGGTGTTTCTGTGTCTGCCCAACATGGAAGCACGTTTCAGCATCCAGATACGAATCTGGAAGTTACTTTTTCTACTTAAGACCTCAAAATATAAAGCATCCCTACCATTCCCACAGCATAGCATAAAGCAGAATACAAGCAAGACAACAGCAACTACTAGCAGACCATTTGCAGAACCTATCAGACAAAAACAACCTGGGTTATTTTATCAGTTGATAAAGAATTTCTAGTCAAAGCAAAATTGGAAGAAAAAAAAAAAATCAACAGCGTTTTCTGCTAACAAGTACTCTGATATAGGATGTCAACGTCCTTGTATAGAATCTCATCCGACAAAAACAATATGCTATACTACCTCTTTAAGATTTAGAAGACTCCAGACCCCATCAGCCCTGTGGCAATCATATCATCTCACTTATTAGTGGAAAGGAACTGAATCACTTTTACATCATTTACACCTTATAACATGTAAATATGCTTAAATTAACTATGTAGTAAACCTTCTATTATTCCCAGCATTAGGTGGGTTTAGTCATTCTCTTACACAAGGAAATGTTGGCTTCATAAACCAAAAGTAACCTTTTTATTTTTTTGCATGCAGCCTGTGAACTGAGAAACCCCCAAGTAATTATGTAATTGAGTCAGATGCACAAAGCAGACAGAGAAAATCAGGTGCCATGGATGAGAGCTTTCTCCCTGTTACACGCCCACATGCCAGGAAGATGCAGAGCAAAAAAAAAGGGCTTCGTTTCGCTAAGTCCTAAGCCTACCTGGTTTTGCTACGTCACACTATTATGACACACAGCCATCAACCCATGCTAATCGCCTAATTCACTTGAATGAACCAATACAACAATGTGTGGATATGAGAAGATGATCTCATACTTAAAATAAATAAAATAAAAGAGGCATCTGTTATAATAGGTAGGGTTCCTTATTACAAAGACTCAAAACCATGGGTCAAATAACATGCTCTCCAGCAACAACACGATAAAATTCTTTCCTAAAAGGAAAATTCCATTAAAAACAAGCCCTTTCTATGTCCTAGGAGATGACCCAGAACAACAGTATGAAGAGTAAGTTTCCATAACAAATAATCTTGTAAAGCCAATGTTGTTGTTTTTCTTGGTCCCTGCCCATTTCATCTTCATTTTCTAGGAGCCACTCAATTGCACTTATGTGGCTGCTTACACTTCCAGAAGAAGGGAGAACAGAAAGCCCCAGACCTTTTGTTTTACCATCAACCACCCCAGTAGTTACCCTTCAACCATCTGCATCCCTCACAAAGCAGCCTTCACAGTTCACCTGCCAGAAACAAGCCGAATTAGCTCCCACCAGAAATCCAAACTAAAGACTAGATCAAAAAATTTGAGAGGATCGACTCTTCACAGAAACTCACTAGTTCACCAGCAAAAAATCTAAGCATCAGTCTCGAGCTGTCCACAACCCCTGACGACGATGTGACCGTCAAGCAGAAGGCCTTTTCCTTTCTGGACTTCACGTCCATCAGCCACCTGCAGCCTACTTGACCAGCAGCATCTTCACATAACCCCCCTCCAGTCTGGCGTTGCTCTTGTTGCCCCACACTCACCCTGGCCCCTCTATGATGTTTACCCTCTCCTCCTGCGAAGTCCTTTGCCCTCTTCCCACTACCTCCCCTAAATTCTTCCACAATGCCCAATTTAGGTACAGCCTTTAACAGATCATTTCGTCCATGCACACTAGCTTCTCTCTGCCCTGAAATTCCAGAGTTCTCACCAGCGAGCACCACAGAATTAAGACCTTAAAATACTCTAATCTCTTCATTTACCATAGTCTTACTCCTTCAACTGGATTAAAAGTCCATGTTTTAGAATTCCTTGTTACCCCTCCACCTCAACCAGATAAAGGCAAACAGCTGCCAATATTTTCCAAAATTACATGTAAACTAATTCTAGAAATCCACCATTCAAAAATCCCACTACAATTTTTAAATGCAAATATTCCTAAACATGTTATTTATGGGGTCTTTTCCCTATACCTCATTCCCTACACCCACCACATTACCTCCTCCATTTGGTCAGTTGCTTCCTTCTCTGCTGCTACAGTTTGCTGAACTCACTCATCATACCTTATTATGTCAGAATCAGAATCACCTGGGGGTAAAAATGCAGGTTCCTGTCTGGAGGCTATTACTCATCTATGGATTTCCCCTCTCTCTCTCTCCCTCTCTACACACACAGCTCATAATATATATGTTAAATATGCATGATACATACTTGTATACACAAAACATTATATATGTATATATAACATGGTATATACATGTATGTACAAATGAGATATATATTCATTTATTTATTCATTGCTAAATGTTAAATGACTTACATAGAATATTAAAGCTGTAAAAGAAAACTCAGAAATGCTCTAGCCTCACTCAGCTCTCTGTAAATGGGGAAAACCAGACTTAGGGAAATTAATTTTTTTCAAGACTATGCTTGGTAGAAAGAGTTCTCAAACTTTGAGAAGCAGCTATCAAACTTTATGATAGATTCCATATGAAAATAGCATACAAATTTCCATCTGGAAGCAGAGAGACTGCAGCTGGACAAGGATGCTGAAGAAGAAAATTTCCCAATAGAGTAACAATTTGGGGTTCCTGAAGCAAATATATCTGGCAAAATACAGATGGTCTATACATGGGAAAAGCTCACTGTGACCCACAAACCACCAGCAGGAAACTCTCCTTCAGTGGCAGTGCTAACAATCCAGATTCCTCAGCACCACCTCAGTCCTACCTAATCAGAAGCCCTGGACTGGGCCCGAGAACCTGCATTTCCCCAGCACCAAGGTGGTTCTCACATCAAAGTTTGGGAGCCACTGGCTATATCCTATACCCAGCTGATAATGGAACCACATATAAAAAGTTAGGCCGAAGCTGCTAGACTTGAGACTTTCACCCCCTAGCCAATAAGAAAGGATATGGGAAGATGGTCAATGGCAATGGTCATTATGTTTAATCAAGGAACCCTATATTCTTTATTCTGTGCTTTAAAAAGCACTTCTCACGTACGTAGGTCAAGGCCCTCCACCAAATAAATGCTGTTCTCTTAAAATTAGCTGGCCCTTTGCTTTCTGTTTCTCTATGTCTCTATGTTCTCTATGTCTACCTAGTTCTCTATGTCTCTATGTCCCAGTTCTCTTTGTCTACCTAGACCTGTGGCCTCCATTTCTCCCCCCACCTTTCTCCTCTTCCTCCTTCTTCTCAACTCCCATTTCTGTTCCCTACAGCAGTGATCCTCAAATAGTCCTCATACCAGCAGTATCATTGTCACCTGGGAATCATTTAAAATGCAAATCCTTGGGCCTCACCTCAGTCACCCAGACCTGGGGATTGGGTCCAGGTTTCTGAGATTTAATAAACCTTCCAGGTGATTCTGATGGAGGCTAAAGTTTGAGAACCACTATCCTGAAGAACACTGTGGCAAATGAGCTTCCTTCAGACCTCCTCCAGCAAGATCCGCCTCAGCTTGTGGCAACAGGAAGATGTGAATGGCGGGCCAAGCACGGGAGACCGGGGCCCATCTAATCCCACCAATCTATCGCAGGTATTTCACACAGTTGACTTTTATAATAAAGTTTAATCTGAGGTGACCCCCTAGAAGGTTGATACTCCATGAATATAAACTGATGATCATACCAACATATTAAAGAACAAAGGCAGAAAAGAAAGAAAGAAAGAGAGGAAGAGAGAGATAGAGAAAGAAAGAGAGAGAGAAAGAAAGAGAGTGAGAGAGAAAGGAAAGAAAGAACAAGGCAGTAGGGCAGGCTTTGTAGGAACACACAAATAGGCAGTTCACAGCCTGGTCTTAAAAGCAGGATCTAGAGCCTAAAGTTAATTGGTGGGGGGGTGGGGGGTGGAGGTTGGTTTAATTTAGCAAAACCTGTTTATTTTAAATGAATTGGATGATTTAAATCCTACGACCAGTTACTAGGCACTTGCTTTCAAATTAACCAGTTGTTTGAATTAAATTGTGGATTTTCTTTCTTTCCCTCAAGACAAGTTCATGTGGCTACCACCTGAAATCAATGACTAAAGGATTGTTTAAGGGTCCATGCCCATCATTAAATTATTACTATTAATTAAAAGTTGGGTTTTTTTAAAGAAAGCAAAGCCTTTTTTTTCTCTACTAATGGATGTAGAGACTCCAGTATTACAAGTTACATTTCTAAACCAAAAATACACAAGGAAGTGAAGTATATGTAGAAAATTCATCTCTGAAAGCATACTACCCACCAACGGCTACCTAATTTAGCAGAATATATTACCTCTATGCTTCATAAATCTTAATTAAAGCCGTTAGTTTCCCTATTATGTGATCGAGAAATGCCCCATTAAAGTTAAACAGTTTCTACAAATAATTATACACATATACACTTTAAAATTACTTCACACATACCGGGAACATTGTCTACCAAATCAGAAACTTGCAGAATTTCATTAATGCAAGATTTTTTTATCTCCCAAAAGTCAAATGTGTCCCAGAGGAACCAGTATACTCAATGCTGGCTTCTTATAATACAATTTAACGCTCACAAACACAACTAAAGTATTTAAACATTTACAGGGGTTGTCATAAATACTTTTCTTATTTTTGATCAAATTCAACCTTACACTTAATACAGTTAACTGTAGTTATTTAATTTTAAAACTTGAGATTCCAACCTCAAAAATTTATAACAATATAAATGCAGTTACTTGGCTATAGGATACGTATGCTACAGGGACTCCATTCTGCAATATGAAACACAAATGCCAAAACCAGAGAGGAGATATTTTTTAAAGCAGACATTATTT
The DNA here is from genome assembly GCF_030445035.2 of Dasypus novemcinctus. Classification (NCBI taxonomy): domain Eukaryota; kingdom Metazoa; phylum Chordata; class Mammalia; order Cingulata; family Dasypodidae; genus Dasypus; species Dasypus novemcinctus. Next base: position 41,194,608 of record NC_080676.1, read on the forward strand.
TAAATAAGTGTTGGCATATTTTAAAAATCTTCGAATTCAAAAATAGATCAACTTTATTCAGTCATTTCTATCAGATACTTAGAACAACAATTATAATAATGCACTGTTTCTATTTGTCTATATTGTTTTGAAAAATAATGCAAGACAAACTGATAAACTAGTCAAAAATACAGTGTTTAGTGCAGTGTTAAAATGGCCTACCTAACTCAGTAACTGAATTGAAAACATTTTTGACAATTTTTCCACTTTTCAGAATGCATAAATATTTCAATTCTTTAAAATGGATTGTAACTGCAATACTATACTTTGGAAAGATGACCCAGTTTCTCTTTCAGAAAGTGTCACTGGTCTTAGAAGAAAACACTTCAGTGCAAACTGTGCTACCAAGAGCTTGCCATACCAAGGCCTATCGAAGCACACATCCCCAGAGCAGGAGGTAAGCAGGGAGGAGGGACAGCCACAACCCAGGCAGTGATAGATAACCCTTGATGTGGGCGAATGTAATCTCTCTCAGGGCTGAGAGTACATTATTAATTGAAATCCTAGTTTAGCTCCTCCATGTAAACCACTATATAATTGCTTCTCTACCTGGAAAACTATTTTCAGCAGAATTCATAACGAGTAAAGTGTCCTCCAAATGTGTGCAAAGGAAATCTATTTCCCTTACAAGTGATTATATCATCATGCACATATTATGGAGACACTGAGTCCTTATGTCCATTGCCATGCAGGGACCACAAAATATGGACAGGCATATTTACCGCTCACCATGCAGCACAGAAACAACTAAATTTGACAGAAAAGTAAAACTTACCAAAAAAGACTGTTAAATAGACTTAATTAGTGTTTCCACCTAGCAACAATTGTAAATGGTCACAGTGTATTCTGATATTAAGTATAAGCTTCCCAATATAAATTTCTTATAGTCACACATGCCTTAGTTCAGTGAAATGCCTCCTTTTTGTGACTGTATTTTATGAATATAAATTGGACTAGTCAAACACATTAGCATTTTTTTTTCTTATTCAAGCAGAGCATATCAAATCACATTGGTTTAAAAAGAAAAAGTTTCCTAGGAAAATTAAAGTTTTATAGTATTTTCCCCCCACCCCACCCCAAATCAGGGTAGGAGTAAGATTAAATATCTCACAGATCTACATGGAAAAGTACAGGCCCTAAAAATCTCAAGTGGAGTTTTGAGCTTAGCCCTAAATTCTTACCAAAGCGTAATGTAAAATAGAAGATAGGGATGTGTTGGACTTTTTCAGCCTATATTTAGACAGAGAAACAGCAATCGTCCAGTCCACCAATAAACTGGGATGAGGAACAGGGCGCGGAGCTTAACAAACAGCCACACTTAATGACTGCACAGAGGGCAAAGGGGTGTGGAAAGTGAGAAGATAGACGTCCAAGTCTTTTCCTGAAAGTGCCTGGATTTTGAGGAGAGTCCAGCATAGTCTGACAAAAGGGTCTTTGTGCAGCCACACCAGGCAGGCGATGAGATCTGCTCAGGAAAGCCAGCGCAGACAGGCCTCGCCTTGTACCAGAGCCCGCGGAGAACTTCGAATCGTGTGGCCTGCAGAAGGACAATGCATGTACTGCCCAATTCAAGACCACCACATTCGGGCGGTGTCAGAGTAGACACAGGCCAGACGTCTTTAAAGAATTCCAGTGGGTTTTTTTTTTCCTTTTAAAAAGACTAATAAGCAAAAGTGCATATCCCACGATTTCAAATTGCATTATTAAGTCTTTGACAAAGTCCCCAGACAGATGAGTACTCGGAGCAACTTCACCCACCCCACATGATCCCACTGGTCGTCAGAGGTTCCGAGTCTGAATTCTTGGTGAAGTTGGCAAAACAGCCCAGGAAAGTGTGTCTACACACATGGACTTATCATCCTGAAGCCCCAATCCCAGAATGATGAAATAGGAGCTCGTCATTATTAAAGGAAGCTTGGAGACCTACAGAGAGAGGCTTTCATTTTGAAGAAGAAAAGTACCCCAAAAAACACAGATGGTGATATGCTATTTATTAAATCCTGGATATCCACAAAAACTTAGGCTGGAAATCACAGAAAATGCACCAGAAAATTGGTGCTTCCAGCTCTAGCCAGAGTTGCCCAGGCTCTTGCCCCTGCAGGAAACCATAAGTAAGGAAAAAATGCCCAATATTAACCTTTCCAGGCCTTTCAAAAACATAGTTGCCTCATTGGTTTTACCAGAATAAAAACATTAAAAGCTTCTTGGTAATGGGACAAGGAACTTGGGTTTTTTTTTCCTCCTTTCCCAGGTCCAATTGCCCTGCTATCTGAAAATAATGTGTATTTAAAAGTAGCCCACGAAAAGCAGCATCCTCAAATAAACTTTAAAATTAGATGCTGTAGCAGTTTAATATTATTGGTAAATTCCATAAAGAAATACTGAATTATGCTTGTAATCTGATCTGTACTTGGGCATGATTGAGTTATGATTAGGGCTCTGAGTCCCCGCCCCTTGGTGGGTGGGAACTCACAGATAAAAGGCATGGCAAAGGACGGAGTTGAGGGTTTTCTGATTTGGAGTTTTGATGTTGGAGTTTGATGCTGAAGCTTAAACTGGAGCCCAGGGAAGTAGGCTCCCTGAAGAAAGAAAAGCTAGCCCCAGGAAGAAAGGAACCTTGAACCCAGAGAAAACCAAGCCCAGGAACGTAGGAACCCAGGAAGCCTGAACCCTCACAGATGTCGGCAGCCATCTTGTTCCAAATAGACTTTGGTGAGGGAAGTAACCTATGCTTTATGGCCTGGTATCTGTAAGCTCCTACCCCAAATAAATACCCTTTATAACACCCAGAAGATTTCTGGTATTTTGCATCAGCACTAATACAGATGCTAATTTTAAATTAGCATTAGATGTAAATTTACCTGAAATGGCATCTTTTCAGCTGTAAATCCCATCATATGAAATAAAGAGCAAATTAAAACTCAGTCTCGGGAAGCAAACTTAGCCCAGTGGTTAGGGCATCCATCTACCACATGGGAGGTCCGCGGTTCAAACCCCGGGCCTCCTGGACCCATGTGGAGCTGGCCCATGCACAGTGCTGATGCGCACAAGGAGTGCCCTGCCATGCAGGGGTGCCCCCACGTAAGGGAGCCCCACGTTCAAGGAGTGCGCCCCGTAAGGAGAGCCGCCCAGCGTGAAAGAAAGTGCAGCCTGCCCAGGAATGGCACTGCACACACAGAGAGCTGACACACCAAGATGACGCAACAAAAAGAGACACAGATTACCGAACTGCTGACAACAACAGAAGCGGACAAAGAAGAACATGCAGCAAATAGATACAGAGAACAGACAACTGGGGGGGGGGGGGGGGGTAGGGGGAGAGAAATAAAAATAAATAAAATAAATCTTTAAAAAAAAAAAAAAACTCAGTCCCAAAATTTCTCAAAAAGTACACCTGATAATAAAACACATGAAGTTTCAAACCTCACACAAGAACCAAAAGAAGGGGGGTGGGGGGGCAGGCAGATTAAAAAGCAGGAAGATAACCAGAGCAAAGCCCTTCCACTAACTATTTTTTGTAGTGCTAAATCCTGTGGTGTAACAGAAAAAGCATGGTGTCAGAGACAGCACCCTGATTTTGAATTCTGCCTCTACCTTGAACAAGCCGTGGGATCCTAAGTTGTAGATTCTTCATCTGTAAAATGGGGGTAATGATACTGTTCATCAGAATATAATATGGAAAACAAATGACACAGTGACTGGTGCATAATAAGTTCTCAATAAGAATTAGCTATTCATGTTGTTACCATCTCCGGCTAAGGGATTACATTAGCTAGCAAAAAGAAGCGTCTTTAAAAAGAGAGAGAAAAAAATAGATCCAAATGAGGCTGGAGTAGGAAAGGGAGAATGGTACTAATCATCCAAGATCGTCAAGACCAAAAGGAAAGAGAAGAGAGGAACTTGGAGACATCACAGGTCAGCCTATGACCTTAATGAATATGACATATGGCTATCTAATAAAAGTTAAAGTTGGTATGACACATGTAGCTTTAAAAACAGGCTACATCAAATTCTTGATTTTGCCTAACACCTGATGGACTCGGACATAATTCATACCCACTCTACTTCCATCATTCAGGATATTGATAAAACTGTTAACCTGGTCCTCATATCTGAAATGCAGTTTTACCAGATTGAGACACAAGTCAGTTACAATCGATAGTAGAGAACCCTATATGCATGCAGGTAAGCCATAGTTCAGTACTGTCCCCTGAAACCCACTTATGAAAAATACATGATATAAACCTGCCATTATATACTTAACTTTTAAACAGGAATAGTCTGGTTCCCAATATAAGCTTCAGGAGGATGTTCCCTTATATAAACAATCAATTCTCTCATTACAAATGGCTAAGAAACGGCTTGGCTGATCAGATGCCATTATTACAGATAAATTAGCAATTTGTAAAAAAAAAATCATATACACAACACTACAATATGATAAATATTCATTTTAACTTAATCATTTTTTTGATTCAGACAGAAATTTGGAAATTTCCAAGCCCCTACATCATCATTATGGTTGTTGTTAATTTTCTTTGCCCTACAGATGTAGCAACCTACTAATTAAAAGAGATTTTTAATTAACACAAAACCAGCTGAGAGTTCATTTTATAGATACAAAATATGCAGCACAACTACCTCTTGACTTAGAAAATTTTTTTAAATTGAGATTTAACATAAAATCAGAGCAAATTATAAATACTACTTGAGGGATTTAAAACCAAGCAAAAATAGCAAAATCAAGAATTACTCAAGGATAATTTTCTAATGAAAGAAGTTAAATATATAACAGGAAGATAGGAAGGTAGGCATATTATCTACAAATAATTATATCTACAAATAATTTGCATGTATACATGTTCCTAAAATTTACCAAGTATCAATTAGATGTCTGAAAATAAGACATACCAGTTACTCAGAGGCCATGATTAACTATCTCCCTACATGGGCAACCAGGTCTTTAGAAGGTTTAAAAGTTGTTAGACTCACATCCACTCCAGGACACTCCGCTGGTGTTTCCATTATAAACCGCATTTCAGGAGTTTACAAGTTGAATGTTTTTAAATCACATTGAGTTCAAAATGAGCTCACACATTCTTAAACTCTTCTCTCTTTTTTTTTTTTTTTTGCCCTCCTTTAAAAAATATAGCCATTTTTGTGAACAAACCATAAACAAAATTTCAGGTGATTATTTTTGGCTGAGCTCCAAGATACAATGGCTAAATGTTCAAATACGGTAAAAGGACTAATTATTTTTTTCATTTGGAAAGTAGAGTAAAAAGGCCAACCTGAGAAACACTCTACAGTACTTCCGTTTTAAAGAGTTCCTCTGCAATATTTTCATTCAGTGGTTCAGGATCCTAGGACTGCAGCTAGGAATATGCAATCAAACTTCAAAAACTCCATTTCTACATCTGGAGATTTATGCAATAATCGCTCCAGCATTAGACTACTCTAAAGTTATTAGTGGTCAAAATTACATGTACCATGAAAGCCAGGAAGACTCTCAAAACGGAGCTAAAAGCCAGGTGGCCAGGAACCCTCACTTAGGTGCTGCCACAAACCCCAAATTCCAACCAACCTCGGAGTTTTACAAGCCCTTTCCCTGAGCCAACCCCCAGCTTAAAATAGTCCAGGGCAAAGCTCTGCAGGGAACTAAGTTGATTAGTAAGTTAGGACTTAAAATCATTTCTTTCAGAACCAAAAAATCTTGTGGTTCTGCCAAATATAGAACTCCTCTCTACCACAGTCCCTAACACCTTTAGGGATTATAAAAGAGGGTAGCAGAGATGCTAAGCCAGGGATGCCTCATTCCAACAAGGAACAGATTGTTGGAGGTATTTGTTAGGCTTTTACATGGCAATGTTGGACAGTACAACATTGCCGTGTTCCAGAATTATGTTCTTGAACCAGACTAGGAAAAGACAATTTGCTACGAGTTAGATTTCCTACTATACTTTCTCTTCACACCTAATGTGGGTACAGTCCCTGAGGAAAAGATGGTTGTGAATCTGCAAAACTTCCCCTATTAACAAATCACTTTTGCATCTGCAGGCTCTTGTCATAACCAGAAGACCAGAAAAGCTACCCCGTTCCAAAAGGAAAAGTCAGACCCAGTCTTATGTTTGGCCACATGAACTTTCTAAATAGCAAATATGCAAAAGATACAAATACCATACTGATTAAAACCACACAAATGCCAATATCTGATAATATACCACATGAAGCTTAAAGTCAAAAATACCCTGCAACACTTATATTTATTGACAAGGGAGAACGTTTCCATCTGTTTGTGATCTTATCCATGATTGGTCATTGGTCTCAAAAAAGGAAAATCCACTACCAATAATAAATGAAGTTATACTTTTCTCTAAATATAATCCCACCTACCAAAAAAAATGGAACCCACTAGTTATCATTTATCAAGAAAGAAAGATTAGTATGTTAATACATACTAAGGTCCTAATTACTGGTCTTAATCAATAAACACAACTTCAAATTCAGAAAAAAATAAGAATAGAGAAATATAATCTCATTTTGAGAGGTGATTTAAGTAAAACATTTATGCATCTGATATTTGAGACATGGATATGATACTTTTCAGCAATGAGAAGCCACTGGCCAACTTTCCAAAGATTAAGAACTAAGAGAAGTGACTTTGCCCATCAGCTAGCAATGACCAACACCTTCAGATGGCCTTAACCACCTAGATCTAAATTATGGGACTGATACAAGAAAGCAAGCTGGAATGGGAAAGGAAGGGCTTTCACAGCATGTTTATTTCCCTTCTCACTTACTAGTTAAGGATATCTTTATGCAACTTATACCAGATTTCTTGGCCTCACTACTATTGACTTTTGGGGCAGGATAATTCTTTGTTGTGGGGGGCTATCCTGTGCAGTGGAATGTTTAGCAGCATTCCTGGCTTCTACCCACTCGAGGCCAGTAGCACCCACTCCCTAAAGAGACAACCAAAAATGTCCCCAGACATTGCCAAATGTACTCTGGGGAGCAAAACTGCCCCTGGTTGAGAACCTTTTGACTTATACCAAAAGAAGGGATGTCTGTTCAAGAAGAACAAATAAATGAAAACTACATAAATCGAATCTGAAAACACATGAAGTCTTCCAGTTCTGAAGAGTCCTTTCTTGCCTGAGTACTTGGGAGTTGTGGAAGAACCATCAAAGTAATCTGGGAGACTCCAATTTAAAAACAAGCTGTGTTCTGGCAGTTGTGAAACCTTTATCTGAAACCGAAGAGCAATTTTTCTGTGGCGGATAGATTCACAGGCTAGTCCATCAACACATCTGAAAACTCATGGTCCCTCAAGTCCATACACACCGCACCCACAGACACGCACATTTTTAACTTAAAATATATCTCAAAGTATAAGGGAAAACATTGTTATAACACCAGTAAATAAAATTTGAATAATAAATTACAATATTTGCTTACCTCAGTACTTGAAGAAATGCCATTTTTATTGAAGTTGTGAGACTAATAAAGACTGTAGAGAGCATAAAGGCAGTTTCTAGGCATTATAAGATCTTTGGTAGTTGATAGCTCTAGATTCCTTAGGGACAATTTTTAATGTTTCTCAGGAAGTTTGTACAATTATTTTTTTTTTAATCCATAGCAAGTTTTTTTTTAGAGAAAGGAGAACAATATGCAGGGCCACTGGAAGGAGAAAGGTGTTACTGGGGATTTGTGTGTAAGTATGAGAAGGGTTTGCCAACAGCAAATCTAAGTTAAACTAAGCTTTTAGTGGTTTAAGTATATGGGGGTAAAAGGAAACCTCTCTCTCTCTCTCCCCCCCTCCCCACCCCACCCCCCACTCCCTTTCACTCACACACACACACACACACACACACACACACATTGAGGAACACAGTTTGAAAGACAGTTTAAAAGAATTTAGTTCAAACCCCTCATTTCACAGATGAGAAACCTGCGCCCTAGAGAGGTTAAGTGACTCTCCCAAGGTTTAGAAGAACAACTTTGGCTGAAACTTCTTTGCATTTCTGCCCCTGAGCCCTTTGGAGGCAGCCAAGCAGAAAACTAGACTCAAGGACTTGCCTTCCGCTGGGAAGAGCAGTGAGGCGGTGGGGGCAAGTGACTGCAGACAGATGGAGCCAAGGAGATGTCAGCGGCTCGCCCAGCCTCTGCAGCCTCTGCGAACCCCAGAAAGGAACCGAGGAGCCGTCAGAGCTGGGACTTGCTTTCCCAGTGTCACCAGAAGCAAGTCCCTTGAAAGAACTGTCCTCTGAAAGGGCCCTACATTTTAAGAGACACCAGGAGGGACCTGTGGGGGACCCTGCCAAGAGCTGCCCTCTAGAGGAAGTTGAAATAGCAACAAAGAAACCTCCCGGGCCCTAAAAGGGGATACATGATGACAAACTGAAACTGCTGGACTTCACCGCTGTAGAAAGAGTGCTCTTTGAAGATCTCTCTTCACCCTTTCCCCCACGCCTCTCCACACCCACACCAGCCTGCATTATCTTTAAGATAGAGTAAAGTCAGCATCTCCTGCTGCTTGATGTTATCTGAAGGGTGAGAGGAAAGATGCTGGCCTTGAATCATAGCTCCCTTTGGGAAGCAGATATAAATTCCCAGAAGGCAACATTATAGAGATGGAGGGGTCAGAAGCCCTGAGTAGGACCTTTAGCTAATTGTACAAGTGCCTAAAAGATACCCGGACTCTCAGATGCCCAGACCCGAAGGTAAAGTTCAAGAAAAGAAGATGACATATACTGCCTCCCTTGTAAATTCCAGTCAGTGGAACAGAGTAAGTAGCTGGACAAAATAAGTTTAGTCCAGTTTCTAAAACACAGACATAATTTTTTAGCTACGTTATGGCACTTTTCATGTCTCTTCAGCTTTATTTGAACTAAAAGGAAACTATACAAAGTAAAAAAGAAAAAAAGAAGAAGAAAAGGCAGAGCCATAAATTTTCAAACTTCAACCTATGCTACCTTTCATTCTTTTTTCAGGAGGTATAGGGGGACTGAGCATGAACCCTAGAAGAAGAGAGATGAAATAAAAAATATTCTCTGGACCACAGATGGAGGTCAGTTATCTGTTTAGCCCTGAATGCTACAATTCAAGCTAGACCATGCCCAAGGAAGCCAATTGGTGCTAGACAATAAGATTGAGCAAGACAGGAAAAGTCTCCACTAGAAGGGAGGCGAGTGATGACGAAGGAAGAGAAGAAGGAGAGTGGAAAGAATGCTGTGTTATCAGGTGAGGGTGCAGTACCACCAAGAATTGTTCTAGGAGGCCCTGACTTGCCAATAGACTCTAACTCATCAATTCTTGAGCTCTGTGTCTCTTTTCCTTAGAAATTACCATTTATCTTTTAATTTACCTGATTTTTTTATGCAGAAGCCACCAATATTATGTGATAAATAATCACAGTAAATTTAGGGTTTTATGTTTTTGTTTTGGTTTTTGGTTTTTCTTTTTTTGGTAAATGACACAATGCACTTAATATTTCAAAGAAGAGTGAGGTCCATTTATTTCTCCAAATCTTGAGTGAAATATCAGAGAATAGGATAGATGATTCCATAAAGAAATCTTGAGCAACCTGAAAGGGTGAACATTTTCCACGCAGGTGACAGTTGACTGGTAGGTCCAGTTTAGAGGGGAAAACAAGAACTCAGCCACTGAGCAAATGCCTTCTGGTTAATATTTAATGTATTCCATGTGGTATTCACTACCTTGATTAGAAATGAAAAAACAATAATAAACATATTGATGTATCACTATGTGCAATCTACTATGTTTGGTATATTACACGTATTAGTTAGCATACAGGCTAAGTTGTTGCAATAAAGGAACCCCAAAATACCAGTGGCTTAAACAAGAGAGAACCATGTTTCTTTTTCATATAACAGTGCAGAGTTAGGCAATCCCAGGCAGGTAGGCATCTCTGTTCTGCAAGGATATCCAGGATTTCAGATTCCTCCTGCTTGTTGCTCTGCCATCCGTCAGGTCATAGTCCTCATCTATGTGGTCAAAGCAGACTGCACCATCAGTCTGTGTTCCCTCCCATAGGAAGGGGGGAAAGAGGAAAAGGAGGGCAGGTAACTTCCTTTCATAAATTGCAGATAATTTAAACATAATTCTGCTCACATCCCATTGGACAAAACCCTAATGATATGGCTATATCTAATTCTAAGGGAGGGAAGCGGACTGGCCCAATGGAGAGGGCGTCTGCCTACCACATGGGAGGTCCACGGTTCAAACCCCGGGCCTCCTTGACCCGTGTGAAGCTGGCCCATGTGCAGTGCTGATGCGCGCAAGGAGTGCCCTGCCACGCAGGGGTGTCCCCCGCATAGAGGAACCCCACGCACAAGGAGTGCGCCCCGTAAGGAGAGTCACCCAGCACAAAAGAAAGTGCAGCCTGCCCAAGAATGATGCCTCACACACGGAAAGATGACACAACAAGATGACGCAACAAAAAGAAACACAGATTCCCAGTGCCACTGATAAGGATAGAAGCGGTCACAGTAGAACACAGCGAATGGACACAGCAGACAACTGGGGAGGGGGGCAAGGGGAGAGAAATAAATTAAAAAATAAATCTTAAAAAAAAAAATACTTCTAAGGGAGGCTGGGAAACATTGCCTCTAGCTGGATGGCCATATATTCAGTCAAGTATCAAGTGTTTCCTTTATCAAAAGGTGACACTAGAAGAATAAAGACTGAAGGGCAATTAGCAGTATCTGCCATTTTGCCTCATTTAACCCTTTCAACAATCTAGTATTGTAATACTTGTTTTTTCAAACAACACATTGGAGGCTGTCAATAATTTGCACAAGCGCACACAATAGGAAGCAGCAGAGGTGGGATTCAAACTCAGATCTATATAGCTCAAAACCCATCTTCTTTCTACTACAATATGTACCATGAGTCCAATTAATCTTACTCCAATGGACAGGGCACATAACAAGGAATAAAACTCATGCCACATGGCCTCTTTCTTAAAGCCAATTTCTTTTTAGAAAATAACACTAACAGAAAAAATTTTATAAAGAAAAGAATGTCAGAAACTCCTTGTAGAAAATAAAATTTGAGGGGAGAGGGAAACTGCAAGGAATTTATTAAAATACCACTATAAAAATCACTTGAAAGAATGGCTTTTTTCCCTACTGCTATAAAGCAATCTATTTTAGTAATGTTGGCCATGAATTGTATTGATAAGAATAAAAGAGCTCATATGGAATGACTTTCTTATTTTTGAATAGTCACAATAAGCTGCCAAAGGACAATCTAAAACAGCAATGGGTCTGCTTTGGTGGTGTTGGTGTGATGTACAAACGCATATATATATATCTTTATAAAACAGCATCACTGCCTCCTGCTAATCTTAAATTCCTAAACACCTGAATGCATCTATGTCATGAGATAAATGCTCGTAGAATAAAAATTTACAGTACGACACATTCATTAGATTTGCGTAAGCAGTTTCAAGAAAGGAAGGCCCTGTTTGGGGTGGGTTGTTTTTCCCTTCCTTTCCCTCAAATCAAGAGATATATTTTATAATCTACAGCTAGCTCTCTGGCAAACCTCCATTCTTTTCAACCTGACAGACTGTTTGTCAGTTAAACTCCCCTTGTCATGTATCCCTACCACTGCCAACTCATGCACGGAGACCTTCACTTTTACTGCTACCACTTGCACCCTATGCAACCTTTGTCATTGATCACTGATCCGATCCAGTGCCCACATGTTCTTCAAGTGCCTACACAAGTAATGAGGTACTTGTGGTGTAAAATTAAACTGTCAACTGTCAGCGATTGATAACCACAGTGAGAGCTGACCTAGAACACCTGCACCAGTGGCCAAGACAGGTGTGACATGTTTGATCGCTGGGGCCTGCTAGGCCATCTGACCCAACGCTGTCCCTCCACAGACTTTCCACGCATTTCAGTCTCCCCAGCTCTCCTGCGTACCATATGAGCATCTCCACATAGGAGAAACCACCCCACAACCAATTCGAGGCGCTGATCAGACCCTCCATGAAAACAGCTCTTGAGTCAGCAGGTTGGTTTGGAAGTCACATGGCCTAGAGCTTTTCAAAGGCAGCATCTGGAGTCAGCCCAGGGTTATTTCTCTTAAAGCTGGTCTTGGTGGCAGCCTTCACAGGCACCACCATCCCTTGACTGGTGTTGCCGGGCATGTGCCAGCGCCTGGCAGAAGGCCTTCCCTTGAGGGCAGGCACACGGCAGTCATTAAGAGTCTGGTAGAAGAATGAAGGGGCCCTAATATAACTGCCTTATGGCTCAGAGCACGTGCTTGAAGGCGTTTTAATTGAACTGGTTCATATTGTTAAAGCACCATAAATGCAAGCTTTTCCTACTCATATGTAATTGAATAACCAGCACAAAGGAAGAAAACATGTTTTGCACTGACTGTAATTGTTTTTAGCCAAAGTTATTGCACAACATTTAAACTTAAAGTTTTTATCCAAGGGTTTTATTCTTTAAATGTGAGTGACAGATTTTTTTTTTTTAACCTTAAATAGAAAAGCACTCAGAAACCTAAAATATCCTTTGTGAAAAACCCAAGGAGCGTGGTAAGATTCCTTCCCTATTCCACCATCCCACCCCCACCAAACAGTTGCACTATATTAAGTTCATGTGATGAGAAGATAAAAATCTATTAACTTTCTGCTGACCTATCGACACAGGAATCTCTGCAGACATTACAAAAGCCATATCTCTTCTGACTTTTACATCCAGAACCTCATGCTCCAAAGTCCCAAACCGAATGTAAAATCTTCATGATGAGTGAAACCCTGACACCGATTCAGATTCCGGGCTTGCTGGCTTGCAGTCGATGGACACTCCTTTGGGGCACGGAGGCTGGCCTTTACTTTGCATTTGACTTGAGGGGCTTGCTTTTTTCTTTTTTCCTTTTTTTGCCATATGCTACTGGGGACTCTGAATCAAAACTATTTCCCGAGGACCATATGTTACGAGAAACGCATGATGGAAAATGAACGGCAAGAAGTTGCCCCATATCACTGGGTGATGTATTACAAACATAATTAAATCTGAGTAATGTACAGTGTTATTTCAGTTAATCATTTCTTTTTTCAATTTAAGCAAGTAAAACAAAGCCCAATTTCCAAATTACATACCAAAGTCCAGATAAGTAAATAGCGAATTGGTAGGAAAGGGAAAAAGCAAGACCCGTACATTATTTAAGGTCCTGGTACATTTGAGGTTTGTTGGTAGAAAGGTGACAAAATACAGTTCAGGTAAATAAGAGACTTAAACACCACTTATTTTCCTTTTGAATTATCAATGAATTCAGACCATCCACAACTTACAAACAAGCAGCAAGCCGAAAGATCATTTGTGGGTTGGCTCTTTGGAAATCAGAACGTGTTTTTCCATAAAAATTGCATTATCGATAGCTGTTAGGTTCCCAGGCTAGTTCTTGAAGACCTATTTAGACAAACAGTTTTATGAAGCTTCGCATTTCTACCCTACTTTATAGCACTACTAGGAGAAAGAATAGAGAAGAGGTTCCAAATTAAACTCTGTATGATATATTTCTTTGATGCCTTCTATGTATTTTCAGAATGTACTGGTTACTACATTTCCCCAAAGTATAATCCAATGTTTTCTCTTCCCAAAATGTCTCCAGCTAGAAAAAAACACTCTCTTCTGAACCCTCAGAACATTTTATCTGTACTCTCTCACTCACTTGCTCCCTGAACTACAGGTATTTGTGCACTGATCTTTAGCTACTCCACTACGATAAACTTGTCTTTCTATTTCCTGCATCCTACTTCCAAGGCTTGCATTTGGCAGGTTCGAAGTAGATATATAGTGAATGGATGACTGAATGAATAAAGGATCCTTCTACTAGGGTTGCCAAATATATGTTTCCTCCCTCAGTGGCACTGGGAATCATGGGATTTGGTTGAGAGGGGAAGAGAAAGGGAGGAGGAGGAGGAAGCGGGGGAGGAAGAAGAGGAGAGTGATAATAGCAAATAATTTTATTTTGTGTTTACCTTGTGACATGCACAAGTCTAAGCATTTCATAAGTGTTGACTAATTAAATCTTCGCCACAGTTCTTTTTGGTAGGTAATAATATCCCCATTTTACAGATGGGGAAATTGAGCACAGAGACATGAAGCAATTTGCCCAAGCTTATAGAAATCACAAGTATAATGCAGATATCTCTGGATACCACACATGTATTTGCTGTGAATATGTGTATAAGAGGGGATACCTCCCTGCAGAAGCAGCAGCTTCTTTCTGCTTTTCTGGATCTATTTTAGAGAAGAGACGTCTCAAGTAAAATACTCCACTGTTATTTCATTCTCATTGGTGAAACTGAACATAAGCCCTGCGAAAGCAAGGATTTTGTTGCTGTTGTTCACCGTGATATCCCCAGTCCCTAGGACTGTTCTGTCACATAGAAGATGTGCAACAAATGTTTGCTGAATGCATGAGTGAGTCCATTTGGGGGTGAGGGTAGGGCTAAGGATGGGACTCTTTACCCAGGTTCCCGCTGAGGGTATCAGGATTTACTGGTCCTAGGGGAAAGCTTCTCAAACTTGCCTGATGATAAAAATCACCCATAGCACTTGTGAAAAAGTCAATGACTTGGGGTGGGATCAAGGAATCTGTTTTTGTTAGGGTCATTGCTGCTGTGCTTTTCAACAGATGCTTCAGGCAGTTCCAAGCTTGGGAACCCATGCCCAAAGGGTGTCATTCCATCTCTTGGGACATCTCTTACATGGCTGTTACAGACATCTGCAAATTCCCCAAGAGCGACAAACACAGTTGCAGGCCACTGTCACCACCTCTTCCAGAAAACTCATGCATTGAGCTGGGTTGCAACATAGGTGAAGCCTCACACTGCTGCCTCAGCTAACTTCTTCACTGGGATCCTGCAGATCTCAGCCATCCCTAGGAAAGCTTCCATTGGTACTTACTTCCCTCACTCCTGCCCTTTCTTCAGGTGCTTAAGTAATATCTGCTAAGTGAATGAATGACGGAACCAATTTCAGCATGGGCAAAACAAGCCAGACAGTTGTGAAGGATGAAAATGCTCATAGGTCACCAAAACAAGCAATGACAAATGAAATATTTTCAAGCACCCTGTATCCTTGCTTTCCTTTTGACTTGATGGCATTCTGATAGCTGTTAATAATCTCTCAGGCCTAGGAACCATTATTTACCTTTGAATTTTTTCATTTTATTTTCCTCAGTTATATTGGGACAGATACTACAATCTCTAAAGGATTACTTTAGCCTTGCAAATAACCCTTTCTCTCATCCTCATTCCCTCCTCATGCCCCATTCCTATAATTTATGCCCAGAGATCAATAATGAATATCAATCTTGTTTGGAGAAAACGGCAAGTAGCTAGGAAAGATAACTGGCTATGATTTCCCAAGACTCTAGAAAGGAGTCATGTAATTCTTCATTGTAGAGTGCTGCCCTGTGCATTGTGGATGCTGAGAGACATCCCTGGCCTCTACCCGCTGGATGCCAATAGCAACTCCCATCCCAATTATGGCAACCAGAAATGTCTCCAGATATTGTCAAAATGTCCCCTTGGGATCAAAATTGCTCCCAGTGAAACCACTAATCCAGAATGATTTTTTTTCAATAATGCATTTTTTAACCGACAGATTTGGTTGATATTTGATACTTACAAGGATACATTAACTTGTGAAGTTGCTTGAACACTAAACAAAATATGAACATAATTTTCAAAGAAACTGTTGATTCAAGAGAATCATAACTACACTTTCAGGTGTGAAGTCTGGTATACACCTGGCAGAAACTGGAATGGAATTTGACATAACTGTAGATTTTACAAAATTTTTTCAATTGGGTGGCTGGGGAGAACAAGAACACTAAAATGTCTCACTTTTGGCCAAAACATCCAAAGAGGAGTGCATTTAGCCAACATCTTTGCCCTTGGATCTTTTTTAACTTAAGAGTAGTTCAAGGGTAGTTTTAATCGGTATGTTCCTGGTTCCTATAATTTAAAAATCATCAAAATGCTGTTTTATAAGAGTATCTCATAAGCTTTGATGTCCAAGAAGCCTGGGGGCCCTTTTTTATGTGCTTATTTTCTTTTAAACCAGGAAATTGTGTTTTGCCAAGAGCAAATGGAACTTGAGCCTCAAAAGACTTGAGTTCCGTTTGAAACGTAGAACCCACAAATTCTCCGCAAGTTTTCAACTTGACAAAATGCATGCTCTCACCTTCCCTCGGACCAAATCTCCCTCAGTTCTATTTTAAATCACAGTCGGCAAACTCCTGGATGGCTAAGGATTACTCAAGAAGAAAAAGGGCTATACCATAAGGGCTAAAAAGAAATTCTGATGGGACACAGTTTTGAATTGTACTCGTCAAAATGCTAAACAAGTTAAGAGAAGACGAGGAGTTGGACGGGAAGAAGATAGAAAAAGGGGGAGAGGGAGGTCAAATACAACGTGTTCATTGACTTTCCCCAGGACCAAAGGCAGCAAGCAAGATATTACATCAAAGTTAAATTGTTTACATATTATATGACCTGTCTGTTTTTTTTTCTTACCATTGATTTCCACAGTACAAAAATATTATTTCAGTGGCAAGGATGTAAACCTTATTCATAACAGGATTTCAACCACATCCTGAGAACGAAGCATCTCCTCAGATAATGTGCCCTCATTTATATTGAAGGCATGCTGGTTTTATTTGTCAGTGTTTGTCAAGGGGGTCACAATATCAGGAAGCAGGAGATGGCTCATCAAAGCGTCTTTGCAAGCTCCCACTACTCATCAATTAGACAGTACCTTGCATTCAACATCAGGGCGGAAATGCATCTCCCCTGGCCCATTGTTAGAAGCTTCCTTCTGTCTTTAAGTTTTTTGGAAGGGGCACTCAGGACTCCACTTCTTTTTTCCAATAGGTAATTGTCACTAATTAATGCTCTGCTGCATACAAGAATTTAGACCTGTGACCCTAAGTAATCTGCACCCGCATCTCTGGCCTTGCAGCAAGGACACTCTAATCTCCTGACACTGCCCACGGGGGGCTGGGTCACAGAGGCAAGGCTTCCCACTGGGTTCCTGAGCAGGCCTCACTTGCTTCAAAGTCAGTGAGTTCAGTGGGGCAGCCTGACTTCAAGGAGACTATGGCATTTGGCCAGTGGATGCCTTCCGAGGTAAAGAGAAGGTCTTTTCTCCAAAGGTCCCGAGAGCTTTCTGCAGAAGCCAGGGCCTCTTATGCCAATTACCATTGATTGTATACTTTGGATGAATTGTATGCTTTATTAATAAGTATTAATAAAATTGATTTGTTAAAAAATGTATTAAACATTTTTTTTTAATTTTAAATATTCTTTCAAGTATAACTGAACAAGATAGTGTCTTTTCCTTTCTTAGGTTTAATGGGGTAGAAAAAAATATGATATCCCCATTAATAAAAACTGATGAAGGGGAGCAGATGTGGCTCAAGTGATTGTGCTCTCATCTACCATATGGGAGATCCACTGGCCAGAGTGGAGAGCTGGCCCACGCAGAGTGCTGACCCACACAGAGAGCTGGCGCAGCAAGATGATGCAACAAAAAGAGACACAGAAGAGAGACAATAGGATATGCAGCAGACCAGGGGGCTGAGGTGGTACAAGAGAATAAGCATCTCTGTCCTATTCCAGAAGGTCCCAGGATCTGTTCCCAGAGCTACCTAATGAAAAATACAAGAACACACAGCAAATGGACACAGAGAGCAGACAATGGGGGGATAAATTAAAAAAAAAAAAAAACTGCTGAGATCATATATCCATTAATTCATCTCATTACTTCATAAAGTTCTTCATTCTCTTTCTCTCTCTCTCTATCTCCCCCCCACCGCCCACCCCCCATACACACAAACTAATGTGTGGAAAATTCTGATGAGCATAAAACTTAGAATGACTCCAGGATATCCCATATCCTTCATCAAGCACTGGATTATTGAGGATGCCTATCCAGTATTCTTCCTGCACTTAAATATAGTTTTGTGTTTCACTTTTTCTCTAGTAGTAGATATTTCTCCAAAATCAAGACTAGGAATTTTCCTTGTATATAAACACTACTAGATTAATTTCAACTCAATAAAAAAAAGATTCCCAATATTAAAAAAAATAAAATAAGGAAATCCTGAACTTCCAAATAGATAAATCAAAGAGCCAGTGTCCTTTGTAAAATAGTCTTCACATTACAAATAGATTGATTATTGGATTCCTTGAAAGAACTCTTTTCCATATTCCTTTTCAAATGTCTAAAGCACTTTGATTTCCACATATCACTGCTTGAGAACTAAGGCACAAATATGTGTTTTATAATGAAGCAGGCCTAAGTGATGGAAACAAATCTGTCAACTAATGAGCAGTGAGGTTTTCCCACTTCTGCTTGGCTTATACTAATGGGTGTCCCACATTTGGAGATAAAGCATAGCACAATGCAGAGGAAGCTGGGGCTGCTCAGTTCAAATCCTTCTCCTTCCTGAGTTGGGCAAATTATTCAACCTGTCTGTGCCTGGATTTCTTGTCTGTAAAATGGGGTTACATTGAGTTCACATCTCAAAATTACTTAGAAAGTTTCTGGCCCCTAGTAAGCACTATGCATATGTAAAGTACTATATTCATGTTTATAAAGTACATGGACCCACACAAATATATGACCCTATACTTAAACAAAGGGAAGGCAGATTCAAGATATAGAAATAGTTGTTAAATAGGCTTAACTTATGAGCCTGTGTGCTTGAAATTTCAACTAGACCTAGAGCTGCAGGGTGCCCAAGAGTAACCTCCTGAGAGCCTCCGTGTTACTCAAATGTGGTCACTCTCTAAGCCAAACTCAGCATGGGACATGACTCCCAGGGATGAACCTCCCTGGCACCAAGGGATTACTACCAAGCACCAGTTGGTGATGAAACTAGAAAAAGACCTTGAATAAAAGAGGGCAATGATAAATACAAATGAGTTTATATGCCTAAGAGACTTCAAAATGAGTCAGGAGGTCATCAGAGGGGTTGTGGTTATGCACATCTCAGCAGGACCTCAGAGACAGCCAAAGTAGATACAACCCCAGGTAGTGGTGCTCCTGAGGGCTACAGAGACACCCAGATCTCATGGTCATGGCAGATGGCTCTGGAGTTCAGTGTCTTGCCAGTGGGCCCTACTTTGGAATTTGTGCTCCTGGGTCTTATGGAGCTGGACTCAGATGTGACATCTCCACACATGCCTCTTCTGTCACTTTTACTGAACCTGTGGTTGGCGCTGGGGTTGGTGTATGCTCCAGAGACTTGAATCTCTGGACTGTCCATGTGCCGGTTGGGCCCTGAGCCTCAGCAGAGTTGCAACACCTACTCTCCAGTTCATTGGACTTACCCAGTTTAGCTAACAGGGAGGTGAGGATGGTCAACCACCATACCAGGGAACCGAGAGAGTCTACAGCTGCATGCAGGAGAATCCCATCCATTAGCCATGTGGTATCTAAGCCCCCTCTTGATTTAGAGGTGGAGTAGGCATTGCCATCTCAGTGTCTACAGGATGGACGGAATAAAATATGGATTAGAGTAGACTAACTGGTATTCTACTATAGAGTTATCATGATTCTAGCAATGGAAGACATTGTATCACTGATGTGGAGACAGTGGTCATGGGGGTTGCTGAGGGCAGGGAGAGGGAAGAAGAGGTGTGATATGGGGCATTTTCAGGACTTAGAATTGTCCTGAATGATATTGCAGGGACAGATGCAGGACATTATATATCCTGCTATAATCCACTAAATGGGCTGGGAGAGAGTATAAAATACAATGTAAACTATAATCCATGCTGTGTAGCAGTGCTCCAAAATGTATTCATCAAATGCAATGAATGTGCCACACTGATAAAAGAGGTTGTTGATGTGGGAGGAGTAGGGTGGTAGGGAGTGGGGTATGTAGGAACCTCTTATATTTTTTAATGTAACATTTTGTGTGATCCATGTATCTTTTTTAAAAATATAATTTTTTAAATTCCCCCCAAATTTTTTAAAAAAACAAGAGTTTAAATAGATAGATAGATAGATAGATAGATAGATAGATAGATAGATAGATAGATAGATAGATAGGCATAACTTTCTCAACACACCTGTAGTCACCAAATTCCTATCTCCCCTAGCAGACTATGAGGCTGTTAGTACAAGAACCCTGTTTTACTCCTCTCGGTATTTCCCATGAGCTCAGGATTGTACTGACACATGGAGCACCCTTGATAAATACAGATGAGTGAGCACATGAATGTGATTCCTTATTTTGAGAACTGAATTGAATGAACATGAGGTTAATAATCGATATGATTTCTACCGGTCTTTTCATCACAAGTGTTATTGTGTTTATTTGTATAGAGGTGGTAAAGTGTTTGCTTTACTTGATTGGGAAATTTCTAATGAACTCACTAAGCTTTTTTCAGCTGTTTCTACATGTTAAAAATAACAAAACTTTAATAATAAAATCATCCCCCCCCCCGGCACACCTGCCAACTATCCAAAGAGATGGACTACTTCATAACACTATATTCATAATCCAATTGTTTCTGCAAATTCTACTGATTTCAGGGAACCTGATTGGTAGCCTGGAGGCATTCCACGGGCATCTTAAAGGTTGTTGATTTTTTTTTTGTCATTGGAATTTTTTGTTGTTGTTATTTCTTTTTTCAGTTTCTACTCAAACAATGAGTCCTCCAGAGATGGTTACATTCACTCTATAAAAGTCCTGAGTTAATATTTATTCTTTAATATAAATAAAAGCATTCCTTCTTGGACTAGATATCATCAGCTCTAATTTTATTTTTCTCACATAATGTTAATCAAGACCTAAACAGATAATTTCCTTCTGTCACACAGCAATTCCACTGTGGTGGAACAAAGTGTTATCTTAAGTTTCACAGAGCAATTGTTCGATAATTCCTGTTGGTGGCTCCTTTCCAAATCTTTGAGAGAGGCCTAGCCTGCCAGCCCTTGAAGCTGGGAGGGGGTGGGCAGTGGGGGAAGGGAGAGGAGGGCACCGTCAGTCAAGGGCTGAGCGCTGTGGCACACTTACATGGTTTCTCCCCCATGACCAGCTCTGCTCAGGATGCTGACACCCAAAGCATGCTGTTTGATGACAATTGCTAGGAAACCTCTAAACCCTGAAAGTATACAAAAGGGGCTTGGAGGCAGCCAGGAAAGCTTCATGTCGTCCTGGTTTGGTGAAATGAATTATGAAGAAGTTTGGAAGAGAAGAGATAGGGGCTTGGAGAAAGAAATTCATTCTTTGAAGCTGAAAAGCAGTACCAAGATCAGTCCTTCCCAAGTTCAAAGAATTCTGCTTCACAGAAGAAAATATTGTGCCAACCAAAATTATCCACTCCTTGCTAGAAAAAATCTTCTACATGATTGGTACAATTAATATTTTTAAATAGACTGTCCAAAGAAGAAGGAAAACGCTCCTGTGTTTTCTCATCAACTTCCTCATTCAGATAAAATAAGTTTGTTGAACCTCAGATATACAGAGCCCTGAGCTCATTCTGGATACCAAGTCTACTTCTGACACAAATCAGCCAGTTAAGAATTAAAGTGAATGTAGAATAACTGGAAGTTAATATTCAATTCTCTTCTCCAATTCCTTATAAATTTTGGAGGACCCTGGCACAAAGGAAAGGGAATTATGTCTCTATTTTAATTTTATTTTCTTCTCCCTCCCCCAACACTAGCAACAATTAACAAATCCAATATGATTTTTGAAGATGTGAGGGTGTCTTGCAGAGAAATGGGTTTTCTCTCATACAAAAATGTCCAGACTTTAAATTAAAAGATGAAATCGGGAAAATGTTAACAGAGGCAGAACCATGAATAATTTTTATTTTTTATGCATTTCTGTATTTCTATTTTCTTTATGATAAAATCAAATGGTTTATATAATGAGAGAAAAGTACAAGGCTTGTGTGTGAAAGTGTGTGTATGTGCAGGATGAAGTTTATCTTGTCAGCCAGACTTCAATGTTTACACAAATCACCTGTGCATCTTGCTAAAGTGCAGATTCTGACTCACTAAGTTTGAGGTGGCCCTGAGATTGTACTTTTCTAGAAAGATTCCAGGATTGACAAGGCTGCTGGTTCATGGATCGCACTTTAAGCAGCAAAAGTACAAGCATATCAGACTACAAGTTATACCTGGTGCCTTCTTTCCTGCCATGCCAAATGGTTAATAAACTTGACCCCAAAATTTTAAAGGCAACAACCAATGATGGCATTAAAGAAAAGCTGAAATAGCTTACAGAACTTGAGCTAAGGTGTCACTAGTTTTTCTCTTCTTTAAACAACTTTGGTCTGTGAAGACAAGACTTGTCCTCCACTTCATATTGGTCAGAATCCTTATCTAACGGAAGTAGGACTACGAAATGATCCAGCCGATTTCATGCTTGTTTGATGTCAGAGACCATGTTGAACATTTGAGTTATGCAAACGGTTTCAGGCCCTGCACTGCACCTAGGCCACTTCTTAGTAAAAACTGTCTCCCCTCTACAACTTAAGGAGCACATGTTCTTTCTTCTTAATCTTGCTTCTCAACCCTCAGCTCCATGGCTCTGAGCTCTTCGCAAGCTCTCTCCTGGAAGCACTCCCTGCTGCATGACTCCCAGTTGAACCCTGGGCTTTTCTACTTTACTTCCTAAAGCTCCCTTGTCTTCAGTGCCATCAAAATTAGAAGGCATGGCCATATTATTAGGCTGATAACTTACTATTAAACTCATTTTAGAGGTGAAGAAACTGCAGCAAAGGAACAATGTGACTTACCCAAGAAGGCGAGCAATAGGTATCACCAGTCTGCTGCTCACACGCGCGCGCACACACACACACACACTTCCCTTTGTTTTGTTAATGCCCAGTAGCCCTTCAGATCCATTCCTCAGGCAAGGTGGAAGAGTCAAAGATGGTGGGTTTGAGAACTGCAGATGAGACTATGTGGCCTTGACAGAGAGCATGAGGGAAGCCAAAAGAAAGGAGACTTGAAGGGGGGTGCAGCATCATCCTTGGTGTGGGACATAGGCTCGATACCACACTGAACACACATGGTCACTGTCATCTGAAAGGAAAAAGGACATTGAAGACACTTAAACAGCAACCTGGACAAAGACAGTCCTGGAGAGGAAGTGAGGTGAGCTACAAGTAAAGACAGAGAAAGCAAGGAAGAGACCAGATTCTATTCATGGCTTCCCATTATCTTTTTTTTTTACTTTTAATTTGGAAATAATTTCAAACTTACAGGAGAGTTGCAAAAATAATACAAACCCCATACAGAAAACTCCACCATATGCCTATCCTCACCTCCAGATACTCAGATCCACTAAATTTAACATTTTGCCTCATTTGCTACTATCA
This sequence comes from Dasypus novemcinctus, assembly GCF_030445035.2. NCBI lineage: Eukaryota > Metazoa > Chordata > Mammalia > Cingulata > Dasypodidae > Dasypus > Dasypus novemcinctus. Next base: position 41,218,054 of record NC_080676.1, read on the forward strand.
TTCTATCTGTCTAACTATCTATCTGACTACCCATTTCCTGAACTCTTGAGTATAGGTTGTATATAACATGCTCCTTGAATACTTATTACTGACATGTACATTTCCTAAGAACAAGGATATTCACTTATATAACCACATTAAGTGCAATGGTCAAGTTCAAGAAATTTAACAGAGATATAAAGCTTATAGTCTATATTCCAAAAATTTTATAAGCCCCAAGAATGTCTCTTTGAGCCTTGTCTCCTCTCTTGTTAGATCCAATCCAGGATCATATATTGCATGTAATTGTTATTGTCTCTTTAGTTGCTCTTTCTTTTTCCTTTTGTTTTTAAATTGCGGCAACATACATAGAGCATAAGTTTTCCCATCTCAACCACTCCAAAGATTACCATTCAATGGGATTCATCACATTCACAATATTACAGTTCCTTTGCCACCTTCCTTTACTAAAATATTCCCATTTCCCCAAAAAGAAACCCTATACCCATTGTGTATTAACTTCCCATTTTTCCTGCTCCTTGCCCTCTTCTCCTGGCAATCTGCAATCTAATTTGTCTCCATGACCTTCCATATTCTCCAATATCTTTTGTAGTTATCTTGGGGCCTAAATTTAATATCTTAAATCTATATCTCATTTTGCTTTGATACCAACTTAACTTCAATAATATACATAAACCATTTTCCTCTACCCTGTCTCCCCAACTTTATGTAGTTCTTGACATAAATTATATGTTTATATATTATGAGGCCAAAACCGCTGCTTTATCATTACATTTTATACATTTGCTTTTATATCCTGTAGGAAGTAAAAAATGGAGTTACAAATCAAAAATTCAAAGTACTGGTATCATGCCATTACCCTCACTGGAGATCTTTATTTCTTCATGCATCTTCAATCTATTGTCAGTTTTTCTTTCCTTCCCTCCTATAGGACAAGCCTAGTGGTAAAAAACTCCCTCAGCTTTTGTTTATCTAGGAATGTCCCCATCTCTCCCTCATTTTTGAAAGATAGTTTTGCCAGGTATAGAACTGTGGTTGGCAATTTTTTGCTTCAATACTTTAAATATGTCATTCCCCTGCCTTCTTTCCTCCACGGTTTCTGATGAATAAATCAGCACTTAATCTTACTGAGACTCTCTTGTACATGTCACATTGTTTCTCTCTTTCTTTGACATTGGACAGTTATTATAATATGCCACAGCATGGGTCTCTCTGGCTTTATCCTGTTTGGAGTGTGTCAAGCATCTTGGATGTGTGCATTCATGTCTTTCATTAAATTTAGGAAGTTTTTAGCCATTATTTCTTTAAATTTTCTTTCCGCCTCTTTCTCTCTTTCTTCTCCTTCTGGGATTCCCCTAATGCACACATTGGTATGCTTGATAGTATCCCATGGATTTCTCAGGCTCTGTTAACTTTTCCTCATTCTTTCCTTCTTCTATAATTCAGATTGAATGATTTCAATTCAGATTAGATGACTTCAATTATCTTCAAGTTCATTGAATCTTTTATTGTTTGTTCGTTAGCTCTAATCTGCTGTTGAACAACTCTACAGAGTTCTTAATTTCTATTACTGTGATCTACAGCTCTGTTTGGCTCCTTTTCATAAATTCCATCTCTGTTGATATTCTATTTGCGATCGTCTATTGTTTTCCTGACTTCCTTTGTCCTTTGTCCATGTTACAAACCACAGTTCTTTAAGCATGTTTAGGACCATCCTTTTTTAAGTCTTTGGCTGGTATGTCCCAAATCTGGTCCTCCTCATTGATGGTGTCTAATGCTTTAATATTTTTCTTTGCCTAGGCCATCACTTTCTGTCTCTTTGCATGTTTTATAATCTTTTGTTGAAACCTGGACATTTTGCTGTTTTCATGTGAAGAAAGAAAGAAAAGAAAGGAAGGAAGGAAGGAAGAAAAGAAGAAAGGAAGGAAGAAAAGAAGGAAAAAAGTAAATACCTTTCCCAGTGTTTGTAGATTGACCTATGCAAGTGCTCTCCTTCAGGGCTTATCCATACAATGAGTTTAGAAAATAGCTCCAGGTCAAAGCCTAGGTGCCTCCTTGATCCTTTCTGTACATGCATTTCATCTTGGCCATGCACATTTGCCCTAGGAATTCCCCTATTTATATGGATACAAATGTCCCCTCTTTCCTAGGAAGCAGCTTCCTCATGGTCCTGGGCACTATATCGTATGTCCTACAGAAGGCAATCCCCTGCCCAAGGTAGCACAACTTGCATGTTCTCCCACAGCATCTTGTAGGAAAGTTCTGGGAGCCACCTTCTACACAGAGGGCAAGTTCTGGGAGTGGTGGCAAAACATACAAACTCCCAGCGTGCACAAGGGTTACTCTGCTCCCTCCAGTACCAGGATCCACATTGGGAGAATGGGCCACTCCCTGCTAAGCTAGTGAAAGGGAAGGGAAGGGTGTAGCCAGAGTGATACAAGATCATACCAGTTTTAAGTAGCCTTTTCCTTGGCTCAGTTCTCTCTCTGTTACTGCAGCCCTTTAACTGTCCAGAGCCTTGAAACATCTTTCTGCCAGTTCTTGCTGGTTGTTCAGAGCTTCTGTGAAGGGATGACACCTTGAAGCCTCTCACTTTGCCATCTAGATTGGGGTGCCCCCTCCCCATTATCTTTGTATATAATTTGTCAACCTTAACCAGTCACTACTTCAGTTAACTTTATAAAAAATAAGATAAAATACAGATGGGTTGTTAAACAACAACTAATAAATAAACATCAGCACAGCTTACAATCACTGAAATTTAATTGACCCAAAAGCATCACAATAATTCTGGTTTAGTGATATTAATTTACATTTTGGTTCCCCACTGCATATGTGAAAATTGGCATAAATCAATTAAACATTTGTTCACTGATTATCAGTAATGAAAAATAAATGACCATTTCTCACAGAAGTTAATGAAATCTACTACATGCCATTTAGTGAGTTCAAGTGTTTTACTTAAGAGCCACTGTCCTCTCAGAGGAAAGAGGGTTGTTTCTTCTAAGAAAATGTAGCAGCATTTTGTAAGAACCTAAACATAAAGAAGAAAGAGAAAAAGAGGCCCACTCTTTCTTCTAGTTAAGAGAATCATCTATAAAAGCCAACAAGAGCTACTAGCCTGCAAAATATGGTGGCATTTTCACAGTTAATTTTGCTGCCATTTGTGCCTGAATTTATTGTGGTTTGGAAAAAGTAAATTGAGAGGCTAACACAGCCCTCACTCAGGAGTCCACCAGCAGAGGCGCATCCCCAGCCGGGCTGGATATTTAGTGCCACTGTGCCAAGAAGGCCGAGGAGAGAGCCAAGGGAGGGATTACTGCGCGATGCTGCCCATAAATCACCGGGAGCACTTCACACTGTTCCACATCTCACAAATAAGGCTGGCTGGATGTGTGTCACCATCACACAAAAGGAAGGACAGAACTGGGTGTCTGGCCCACCTGGTCCTTCCTCTGCTGGGTGCTAACAAAACATGGAAGTGCCTCCAGGTTTGTTCTCAGACCCCTCTTCTCTCATGCTCATCTCCCTTCCTTTACCCTGCGCATCAGGTACCTAATGATTTTAGCAAAAGCAGGTCACCACCAACCCTTAATTCCAAAGTCAATTCTCACTTATTACTTAACCAGCACACCCCTCACCCTTTCTGATTCAGTTTCCCCTTGAACCAAAGAGGATAAATCAAGTGAACCCTCCACCCCCAGGGCCCTAGCGGCTATCAGACAAATGTCTGGACGGCCCTACTCCCCCTTCCTGCCTGAGAATTTTCCTCAGAATCTGAAAATCACTTTTATTTAATAGTTTATGAAAACAAATTTTCCTTCCTTTTTTAAACGCGCATAAACCTCTAGGGGGCACTAGTCATAAATGTACCGGATGGTACTACTGGACCCAAGGCCAGAGTGGAAACCAGCACCCTGGTGTCCCCCGGAGGACATGTTCTAAGACAGTCATCAACCCGATTCCTGAAAACAACAGCAGTCCCTTGTTTAAAATGGAACTGCACCTGCTAGAATAACGTGTCAACAAACAATTGCTTTGTTTTTCATATTAGCCATCCAAGCTGAAGCAATGGGACTTCCTGAAGTGAATACTGGAAGACTTATTCTTAGAAGGGGACAGAATTCTCATTTTAACACAAGGCTCAGAGGGCCAGAGTGATGGTCATCTTCCTTCCTTCTTTTGTACTCACCGGTATTCATCTTATTTGGTTTTCAACAGGTTTATTTCCATTGCAACCCTGGCTTCCAACACGCACAGTGCCATATTTGGCAAATACATTCATTTCTGCTTCCTATCTGTGACCGACGAAGGCCTTTAATTGCTGTTTCACTATTTCAAACAGTTCTCAGAAGATTCCTCCCTCCTCTGCTGAAAGAGTTGGGATGAAGCCTGATGAAATACTCTTTGCCAAATGTTCAATCACTGTTGAATTATTTTGCTCTTTCATTTTAGGCATCTAATTATGATGTCTGCTTCCAGTTTTTCTATCACCATTTGCTGCCTGTCTGTTGATTGAGTTGGGACACTTTTGAAAGTTGTTTTTGTGAATAAGGTACGTGGTTATGATTAAAAAGTCTAAGTGATTTGGCCAAGGTTGTGTCTATGGGCTCAGGAAGCAATCCACAGCCAAAATAACCTAGTGAGGGCAGAATATGAGAGGCTGGTAATACCTGTTATTACCTTTATCAAGGTACAGCCAGGATCCAGGCTCACAGGAGAAAGCAAAGGTTCAAGCCTCTGACACCACAGATAGTAATGCCACCAGTGGTAGTGATAAGTACTCAACAAAGACTTAAGATCCAGTAAAAAAGAACCTTTGTTTTCTCTTCTGTAAAATGGAACAGTAGACAAAAGACTAAACACTATAGCTTTATACTATTTTGGAAACCAAAAAGTAACACAAGAAACACAACCTGATCTAGTAGAAAGGGTGGAAGGCTTGAAGTCTGCATCCAAAGAACTGTGGGATGATTTTGAGAAAGTTGCTTCACCTCTCTGAGCTTCAAATTCCTAACCAATAAACTGATGTTGTAGGCCAGCAGCTACCTAATTTCCTTTCCAGCTTAAAAAAGCCTAAGACATACACCTTATCTTTATAACTAAAGATCCCATCTTGCGAAGGAATTAAAAGAGATTAAAATAAAAGTCTAGTGTATCAGATAGTATTGGGAAATTTTCCCTTTGAAAATGTGGAACTTTGAAATTTTGCTCTATTTGACATTTCTTAACCTCTTCTTTTTTTTAAGATGTATTTTTACTTATACTCTCTCTTTCCTCCCCAACCCCCCCCCCCCAATTGTCTGCTCTCTTGTGTCCATTCACTGTGTGTTCTTCTGTGTCTGCTTGCATTCTCAGTGGCACCGTGAATCTTTGTCTCTTTTTGTTGCTTCATCTGACTGCATCAGCTCTCCATTTGTGCGGTGCCACTCCTGGGCGGGCTGTCCTTTTTCTGCATGGGGAGGCTCTCCTTGCAGGGTACACTCCTTGCACGTGGGGCTCCCCTACACAGGGGACATCCCTGCATGGCATGGCACTCCTTGAGTGCGGCAGCACTGTGCATAGGCCAGTACACACAGACCAGGAGACCCTGGGTTTGAACCTTGACCTCCCATGTGGTAGGTGGACGCTCTATCTGTTGAGCCACATCTGCTTTCCTTCTTAACCTCTTAATTGATAATTTACTTAGCTTTCTCAGTGCCTCAGCTTCTCATCTGTAGAATGGGAGTATTAGTAGCATCTACTCTGTTGGGTCATTGTGAGGAACAATACTTGGTGCATAGTTATTATTTCGTAAATGTTAGCAACCAGTAGACATAACAGTTGTAACTGTTGTTGAACAGCTGGTTGGTTCATTTGATTTTTTATAAATGGTTTTGAAAAATCAACACGCTCCAGAACAGTTGTTTCTTGTGCCTTTCTCAGATCACTGAGATGCTGAGACACCCACAACACCTACAGTGCTAGGTCTACACTCTCACTGTTAGGCCCCACCATTACCTGGCAGTGACGTAAGAAGTAATGAAAAGAAAAAGAATCCTCCATAAGAATGGCAAGAGATAAAACAGAGGCCATCAAGTTTAAAAGCTGATAATTTGTATTTCAAGCACCCCAAACTCCTTTTCTTCTTATGAACATTATTCTCCACGTCAAATTTTTGAAATACCAACAGATCTTTCCCCGAAAGGGTCTGTACAGTCTCTATAATAGTCAGTTTATTCTTAAAAGAAAGGCACTGAACCAAAGTCACTCCTAACCATAAGACTATGTATCTAAGACCCACACACTACAAAGAGAACATTTTCAGATTGAGCAGAAGTAGCCAGCTCTGTGACTGGTACTACTTGTGAGACCCACCCCAATATATCTCATAAAATATAACAATGTCCACCTATGTGCAAAGATTATATCACCACATTCTTGGAGCATTTCTGGATGAATAAATTAGCTACATACCAGTGGGAATTAGTTAATCTGATTAAATGATTATTACCTTTCATTTATGCAGCTCCTATTGTGTGCCTGGCATTGCTCTGGCACCAGAGTTTCAAAGATAAGATCAAAATTTACAAAACCAAGTCACACTCTTGAGGACTCACAGACACTCACACAGACTCACAGTATGAGAGTGGCTAAGAGCTCTGGAGTCAGAATGCCAAGGTCAAGGCTGCTAGAAGGAGGAAGGGCCAGTAATTCATATTAAACTTCTTCATTTCACAGTCATTTCCCAATTCAGCTCTGCTTCCAGATGTAGATGATCTACTGAGCCAAAGACCAGATGAAAAGATTAAGTCAGAAGACCTAAAAGCCAGAACACTTATTTAATACATACATTTGTGGCAGATACACTGGGAAGGAACTGTATGGAGCATGGATCTTCAAGCTTTCTCAAGTGAAAATGCAGACTAGATGTTAACCCCTTACCTTGTCTCCTCATTCCATGGTGGTGTGTCAACTGAGTCCTGATTAACTGTTTGCAGTCTCAATACTTGGTCATTCTAGATTGAACCTATATCATCCACCTATAAAATCCACACAACCATCAATGGTTTGCACTAGCTGATTAAAATAATATTGAAAATATATGATAATTACAACACCCAAAAACTTCCCTTGTTCATATATTCTAGTTTATTGTGTTCTCTTACTAAATGATAATGCTTCACAATAGTAAGATTAAATATTATTGAAGAATGAGAACTTTCTAAAACTGCAGACTTTTCATTGGACAATCAATTCTAGGAATTCGTTGATTACCATAAAATTAAATAACAGCAACAACCCAGATTCTTACCCTGTAGGAAACAGCTTAACATTTGAAATATTTGTTAAACTATTTTTATTGGAAGGTTTGCAGTTTACATTTTTTAGACACACATACACTGAATATTATGATAGGATGATTTGGGATCATTTATTAGTTTATGAATTTAATTCTCCTCTACATATCTCCCTTTCCCCTAAAAACGTCATCTAGAAACAAAAGAAGCCAATTTATAGACAGACAAAATTCTGGATCTCCTAAAACACACACGGACACACACACACACTTCCACTGGTCTTCCTTCAGTGTAACAAAAAAATTATACTTTGACATATTTCCCACCTCCGTTCTTCATGCCTTCTTATTCCTTTCCCAAGCTGCTCATTCCAACAATGTCTTTAACGCTGAAGACTCTTATTAAACTCGACTACTTAATTACCATCAATCTATTATGCTACATACTTCATCCTCCACGGACACATCTGATCCCATTATGGGCATGACCTTTAACGGTCATTGAATCAAAGTCATTCTGGTCAGTTCATTCTGGGCCTGACATACGCCCAGGTCACAGAGATGAAGGTGCAGGGGCCAGCATAGCAGGTTGCCCCGCCCTTCGCTTAACACCTTTGTCAATAGAATTTCACAACTGGGAAACTGCCAGATTTCTGTCTGACTTGAATAAAGCATCCCTCCCTTTACAGAATGCTGAAATAAATAATTATACACATGCTGACCAGCACTGGCTTTTATATAATTGGTGCCTCTCCACTAGCATGATACACTGTCCTCTTTGATGTTTGCGTTCAAAAATCTTTGGCTAGAAAATGGAAACTTACTGGGCAGCCTTCTAGAATATGCCAAGCACTCGGCACTGGCAGAAAGCCCCCTAAAGGTACCCTGAGAAGGGAAAGCAAAAAACAACGTATCACCACAGCAACACCAAGTGGGTGGCCTCCTTCCAATTAAAGGTAAATCCATGGAAATGTGCTGGGTTCATAGGCTCGTGCTACCTCTGACAGGAGCAGCTGTTCAGGCTGCTCTATCTCAAAGCCGCATGTTGAAAAACACTCCCACTCAACCTAATGAGACAGCCATTTATAATGGACCCTCTCCCTGACTGCTTGGGCCTGGTCATTGTTATTCACCCATAGGCCTCTCCTGGTGGTAAACACGGAACTGTTTTCCCAGACCAAACATGGACCCGCCTGCGAGGTAGCCAGACGCTGTGTCTGGTGTGCACAAACATTTCGACTTTTGACTGGACAGCTCAACCTGGCAGTGTCTTCCCCTTGCTTTACTTTACTAATGCATGTGTATTTTTACCAGCCCCTGTGGGAAAACTGCCCTGCTTTATGGCAACTTGTCACTGACAAGGAATTTCTCATCAAGATTGAAATCTCCAACCATCCCCAAAGCTCCCAACTCTTCTGAGTTTAAGAGCACAGAGATGAGAAGGAGCATTGTGGTTTCTTTATGTCTGTGATGAACAAAAGCCCACAAATAATTGTCAAAAGGCAATTACAAACACTTGGCATATAACAAATTAATAGTGAGAGTCATTGCTTAGGAAAACAAGGTGTTCACTTGGATCATTTTTTTTTTTTTAATTTCAGGATCCTCTTTTCCAATTGCATGCTCATTACAGCTTTTTTTTTCTCACACTGCCTCCAAAAAAGTATCAAACCTAAGGTGGCAAAATACATCTCTTTTTAATTCCTTCTTCTACTACTTAAGTTACTTTTTGCCTGGGTAAAGCTGTTTACACAATCGTTTTCTCTTTTTACCTGTACTCTTAAGTCTTGCGCATTACATATTAAGTGTATTTAAGAGTCTTAACCTAAGGGCCATAAAGCAACCCAGTCCTATAATAATGGTCTCAGACAACAGGCTGAGACAAGCTCAAGTCCCTGAAAAATATGAAGTTTCACTGTGTGGAAAATGGGAACAAAAATAATAAATCAGAAAGAAAGACTTCAATCCCATTATCATCTTTCATCTGAAAGACTGAAATTCAGTCTTTCACAAGTCACTTCACTTGCTCTTAAATGTCTTCAAAAGGACTCTACATGTCTTCTAAATTGAAGTTAATTGTTAAGGAAGGATATGCTCAGGTGATCTGTCACTAAACCCAGTAAAATATTTGGCAACACAAACCTCATTTCCATCTGAGACTCTCCAAGCAATTGACAAGCAATCAGAGGTTATTCCTATATCAGGAGGGGCAATCTGAAGCACAGAGCCTGAGATAAATATAAACCTCCCATTTTGAACAATTCAAACTTACTGTCAAAGAAATTAGCAGTCCAAAAATATGAAAGCACAGCATAAACTATTATTGGTAATGCAACTTTTCTTTAACAGCCATGAATCAATTCCATCTCCAAAAGTTATTTTTACTCCTAAGTTTACATATGTGAGTGATTGTTGGGAAAGGTCAAAAATATCCCAAATGTTCTCCTGATACTTTTTCTTGGCTCAAAACTGGAGTATTAGGAAGAATTCCAAAGAGCATGGCATAGGAATGAATGTGTCTATAACATCAGCTTGATCTTCTTACTGTCTCTTTATAAGAAACTCTATCTTTATGATATAACTTATACCCACCCTTCTAAAGCTGAAGACCCATCTCTATTTTCATCAATTATATCACATTAGCAAAATGTCCTTTCTACTGTGCAGACTGTGGAAATTTCTCTCTGTCTGCCTGGCATAAGCAGATATTGTCCAATTAGGAAGTTAATAGCAAGGGGGAGGCGGAGTGACTACATTTGCACTCAAAGTGCTCATGGAAAGTTGGCAAGTCACAAAGTCATAGAATATGTCACTCCTATAACTATACCTCCTCTCAACAGAAAGGGCTTCAACTGCTTTCTTTAGGGCACCAAGCTGAACAAAAGGCCCTGCAGCGAGTAGCCGAGGTGTGCCCAGCGCCAGCCCTCCACACCAGCCTTCCACTCCCTTGTGTGTGATAAAGCATCATCAAGTTTTAAAGGTTTAGGCTGTCTTCCTTTTCCCTTACATTTAAAATACACCTGGTTTCTAGGAAGAGGCTCCAGAATTTCATCTTTTACCTGATCATCCCAGAAATCTTCGGGGCATCAAAGATTCTGCAGGTCTAGTCTCCCCCACTTAACAATCCCATGGGAATTTTAAGGTTTCTTTCCTCTCTTTTTCTTCCATCTGATCCCTGTTTCTCCCATTCCCAATCTCTCGAAGAAATTGGGTTTTCCCTTTCTTAGTTCTTAATATGTTCCATAAAATCTTGCCCTCGTGAGTACACAGGCACACACACATACATGCACAGTCCTACCTGTCACAGCGCTGTTTGAGGGCTGTGTGAATGTTTAACGTGTCACTGAAATTGCCGATGTCGGTCTGTATTTGTATCACCTTAAAGGAGGGCCAATCAATTAACCCTCTTAAGTTCTGCTTATAACGAGTTACAGCAGTCAAAAAAAGTGATGCACAAGCCTTTAAACAATGCTAATGTATTCTTGTGAAAGGATCCACTGACAGGTTTACGAGACTGGAGTCTACTGAAAGCAGGTGTACATGGCCAAACAAAAATGGCACTGAATTGTGAGGTTTGAAGGGAGACTTGAAAGTCATTTTATGTGGTTGGCTTTTGCAGAACCTCTGAAAAATGAGGCAGGAGTGAAAAACCATCTGCTGCCAAGATACAAGCACAGCTATTAGACTTCTCACTATTCACTTGGCCATACCTGAAACTCATACAGAGACATTACTTAGCTTAATTAATGCTTTTCCACACTGCACTAAATACACACTGGCATGAGCCAACCATAAGGAAAATATTCAGGATTCGCACACTGGATTCCAAGGAAGCTATAGTTTAATCAAAGATGAAAATGTCATTTTAAAATAAAATATTAAATTGTTGTTTCTCACATGAGAGACACACTCAGCATCACAGTCTGGATGTGGACCACTGGAAGGAAATATTGAAATCCTAATAATAATAGGTACTAATCATAGCATTTTAAGCTACAGCCTTAGAAGCAAATTAAATAATTAACACTTTTTTTTTTTGGTCTCCACCTCCCTCTTTATTGTTTCCTGCTCGATTTTAAATTAGTCTTTGTCCTTTCTAACATTAGCTGGCGACATAGACTAACAGCTTTTCCAAACACCTTTACCATAAAGCACTTATTATAAACACGGGCCATTAGAAAATCAGGAAAGAGGACAAGAATTAATTTACAGTTCTTTAAGGTTGTAGATAAAGCCTTGATTTACACTTTAGACTTCAATAGGCAGCATGGGCAGATCACAGGTGAAGTGGCAGGCCCCAAGATTGCCTGTATATATACATTGTTTGCGTCAGATGAAAATTTGAGATGCACCAACTATCTTACAGCAGCCCCCAAGGCGGCTCTCCAAACCAAAGATCACCCCCAGAGCGAACTTTCAACCCTTCAAGTGCGTCTTCAGCAAAGACTGTCTGATACCTGTGAAACCCTCACCTGAGGCCTCTCTCCATCTCCGGGCCAGGTATTCCCAGCTTCCTGGGATTCAGCTCCAATTGCTAGTTTTTCATCTGCAGGGGGGAAAGCTTCAAATAGCGTAACAGCCACATTTGGAAGTAGTTCATTAAAGAGGTTCTAAATGCCTATTTTTAAAATATTTTTAGGACATTCTGGAGTTTTATAGCACAGGAGAGGCCTATTAAAGTAAAGTACTTTGCTAACAGTATATGGAAGGAAATTTTTCAAATTAATTTTTAGTGTGTATTGTTGCTTCTGAGGGTTTTTAATTTTTATGGTGTTAGAGGTTACAGTCATCATGTTATTTAAATATTCCGTTAGATTTAACATTTATGGAGCACTTTTCCTTTGTAAGCTACTTGGCGAAGAATCTGAGGATGAATAAGATGAACCCTGTGTAGGAGGTTCACAGCCTGGTGAAACTCAAGTAGCTATCCATACACCCTGTCAAAGGGCATCCGAGGCACCCTGGCATCTCATGGGAGGGAACAATTTATTCTGGTGTGGTGGGTGGACAGGATTTTATGGTGAAAAGGCGGTCCAGCAAGGTTTCAAAGAAGAAGTGGCAAGAGCCATGGACTCTTTCAAGGGGTGACTCATAATTCTCCAGAAGGGGCTCACGGAGCGATACATTCCTCGTCCACACTTAGAGATACAGCACATGCAAAGGCCTGGAGGCCGAAGTCCAGGTCCCCTTGCAGACCAGAGAGTCAATTGTTGGGCTCTGAGAAGGAGAACAGAGTAGGGAAATGCATGCTATTTGTTACCAGCCATTCCACTTTGATAAATATCATACTAGTAGACAGTTTGGCTTACTAGTACCCACATCGAGAGATGTACAGAAGCAGAGTGGATTTCCATAGTATATTACTTGCCAAAGAACTCAAAGCACTTAATCCATAAAGAATACCATTTTACCCCTATTCTCTTGCTCTTCGCCCCTTCCCGCTTTTGGGGGGGTGGGAGGGAGGGGAGGGAAAGTGTACAGATGATTAGAGAAGGAAGAGGAAAAAAAAAGTAGGACAAAAATACCTTTACAAAATCTGTGGCATATTTGCAATGCTTACATGTAACAAATACATGCCTTTTGCATTTAAAATATCTATAAGGGAAGCAGACTTGGCCCAATGAATAGGGCATCTGCCTACCACATGGGAGGTCCGTAGTTCAAACCCTGGGCCTCCTTGACCCGTGTGGAGCTGGCCCATGCACAGCGCTGATGCATGCAAGGAGTGCTGTGCCATGCAAGGGTGTCCCCAGCATAGGGAGCCCCACACACAAGGAGTGCCCCCATAAGGGGAGCCACCCAGCGCAAAAAAAAAGTGCAGCCTGCCCAAGAATGGCGCTGCACACATGACAGTTGACACAACAAAGATGACGCAACAAAAAGAAGCACAGATTCCCAGTGCTGCTGATAAGGATGGAAGCAGTCACAGAAGAACACACAGCAAATGGACAGACAGAGCAGACAAGTGGGGAGGGGGGCGGTGAAGGGGAGAGAAATAAATAAATAAAATGTCTATAAATGAGAGACATATATTTGTTAAAACCATAACAGCATATGGAGATACGGCTTTGTAATTGAACACTAGTTAAAAGTTGTACAACTGGCTTCGTTTAAGCCTCCATGTATCTCTAGTAGAGTATTTATACCCTCATTTAGAGAAAAATCTCAGGATTAAATTTGAGGCTCTTCATGAATGTAAAACCAGGGCAAAATGCATCCCATCCCTACACACTGTCCCCTGATATTTTCTAAAAGGTTATTCATTTAGTACTGTATAGTAAACTAACAACGACTGGCTCTACAAGAGCTTCTATTGTTGAAAGAGGCATATTTCAGTTGAATGCATGTCCACAAGAATGAGCTTGGAAGGCTTTTTGAGTACAAGAATGTGCGTTTAGATAGTGCCTTTATGGAAAGCCAGTTTCCCCTCCTAGGACTCTTGCTCAGACTCCAAGCTCATTGCCACTAGAACCACTGAATCATTGGGGACAAGCAGTGAGCTTTGCTGCCGGTCACTCCACCTCCACCACTGCTACTAAGGGCCATTTCCTGGGCTCTACTCCCTCTTCAGTTCACTGCCCAGAGTGGAGTTAACAGGGACACGCTCCACCGCCTTGGCCACTGCTGGTGGTCTGCTCAGCTCAGGTTGCTGGGCCATCCATCAAAGCAGGGCCTCCCGAGAACAAGCAGAAGGCCGGCTCCCACTGCCAACCCATCACTACCGACCCCTCCACAGAGCCCTGCCAAGGGAGGGTCCCTGCCCTCTCCTCCATTGGCCACCTGAACAAGTCCCAACACGATAGGCAGATGGAGCCAAAGTGGCTTGTGTCTCCCGCCACACAATGAAGAAAGAAATCTGCCTTTTCTCCTCAGGAGGGAAAACACACAGCAGCTTTCTGACATGACCCCTGTGCCGTTTCAAAGTCAATGCCTTGTACTGCGCTTCTGAGGGTGAGGGAAATCCAAATGCTAGAGCAACATGATCTCTGCTACAAACTCAAAACTCTTTGCTTATGGCACATGTACAGAGGATTCTGGATCAACAAGATCAGGGTTTTCTCGAGCCCCAGGGCTTGCTCAATGACCCATAATGATGATGCAATTTGGGGGCATTTTTCTCTTAATCCACACAAGCAATGGGGAGTGAGAACCTAATAATCTGAAAATTTTGCCCAAAATTGATCTTAATAAGACTTCATACAGCCTACAAAGGGAAGTCTTATTCTCCACGTGGAAAAGGATCCAAAATTGGTACCAGGGGAGGAACATTTACATCCAGCTATCCAGATCTGCTGTGCTTAGCTCTGCGGTGAGGTGCACAGGTTCAAGGAAGCCACAGAAGGACCCCCAGGCTTGGAGTCAATGCTCTGGGCTCAAATCCTAACCTCACCTCTTAAAGATCTCAAAGTACTTTCATAAACATAGCCAGTGTTTCCCAAACTTCACTTATCCTGGTACCTTCTTTATAATTACCTTAGTATTACCAGTACAATATTTACCTAGTGATTTTCTTCAAGCATTCACTTTTTCCCTTAAATAAATTTTTAAAAGAAAATTTCAAATAAAAAAAAACAGTATCACTTGCCATAATAAAGAAAAATCATGAAAGAAAGAAAGAAAGAAAAAAAGAAAGGAAAAGAAAGAATGATTTGTTTAATCCTAGCAAAATTATGATATCTAAGATTCTGTCTGTTAAATGTGGAGAAATTAGCACATATTAAACAGGTTATATGTTAAAAAATTAGCACCAAACTGCATTTTTTCTTGGAGTTGTCAAAAGGATGATACGAGAGTTTGAAAGGAAAGGCTCTCACTTCTTGGTTCAAGGCTTTTGAGTCAGCCTGTGTACCTCCAAAATGACAACAAATTCTATTCTAGTTCACACCCCCACATTTCCAACGATACAGAAATACAAGGCTGACTTGGTCTGTTAGTTTTCATATTTGTTATTTTGTTTTGCTTTGCTTTCATTTTTCCCATCTCTGGGAACCTGACAGCATTTTGACTCTGCCCTGTACTTAGCACAATTCCACACATTACTTGACTTTAGGGACCACGCCTACACCAGCACTCAGCCTGTATGGAAGTGAGTACACAGACACAGCTTGAACCAAGAGAAAGTAAATGCCACTGTTTATCACTTTTTTCCTAAATTGTTCTTTTCCTTTCACTTCCCTAGATGCATTCTGCTAAGAAAACATTCAAAATAACTTCTTAGAGCTCTAAGAGAAAGATTCATTCAAAATATGGGCTAACGCTTTCATTAATACTTACCTCCATGGAAACCATTCCATGCTCTCACCAGCTAGCTAATATCCATCCATCAGGTCATTCTTTCAAGAAGAAAATATTTGAATAGTTCCATTTAATGGCTAGAACAACTTAAATTCAAAAGAGGTAATGATCGTCACCCAATCACAAATCAGCATCATCTTGTGATACAAACTTTAATTTACAGCTCCATTTTACAGATGAGCTAACTTAAAGTCCAAAGAGGTGAAAACAGTTGCCCAAGACCACACACAAGGGGTGATGAACCTAAAACTCTAGATTCTCCAAGTATATGCTTATGAGTTATTGGCAAGAGTCACAGGCTCTCATGTGCAACACCAGAGGAGCTGTAGCTCGCCAATATCACCATTAAATATTATGTTCCTCAGACACTTCATGAAATTCCTGGCAATCCATCTCTGTTATCTCATCCCAAAGCCCCTTATTTTTGTTTGGTTTGGTTTTCCTGAGACCCCATCTGAACGAAGGCTATAAATCAAAAGGAGAAAGTTTGTATGTACTGCCTGAACATCTTCTAGGATGCTTGTCTGTCTGGTGCTCTGTATTTCTCAGCCCTAGAGTCTCTAACACTAGGTTCATTGTATTACACAATAGTATCAACAAATACTGTGCACGAAAGGAAAAAAGTGATGGACCATCCTCTGCTTTCTATCCCAGGTAGCTTCCCAATCAATTTTTTCCTGTGATAACCTGGGGACTGAGAATACATTTAAACCACATGGAAGTCTGTGAATATTCTCTGAAGGCTTTTTTTTTTTTTTTTAATCACAAAACAGGAAGTTTCAAACCATTGAAACTCGCCAGTATATTTGCTTGAAGTCTTCTGGAACAACAAAATGGTACATGCCTATCCAGGCAAGCACACTATTATAAAAGCAGATGTTTTGCTCCCTTCCACATCAGAGAAACACACTGTCAATTTAGTTAACATCCTCTGGTCATTTGAACAGGCTTCTCAGGAAGTCAGCAATGATATAACTCATGTACAATATGATTTTTATGTTCCCGTTTATCTCGTTCTTGTACATCTTGGTGGATGATAGATGTGTGTGTGTGTTAAAGGAATTAGAAAGAAGAAAAATGCCAGTAGTTGGGCTACTCACTACTCACTAAAATGTCCGTCCACATGAGTGGGATTCAAAGGGCAAAAGGTACTCAGGGATCGGGAGCATCATCAAGCGTGGATTATTTTCTTGCCAAGGGTTTAGCACTGGGAAGACAGTCCCCAAGGCACCCTGACATCCAGTGTTGGAGCCTTCATCGGCCTTTTCCAGTGATCTGGACTCATTATATGTGGAGTAAAGTAACTGTTTCAGGTCAGTGAACTCAGGAAGAGAGGCTAAGGTCAGGGGTCAAGATGAAGCGGACAAAAAAGAAAAATGAAGGAACAGACTAAGACAGGGGAGGGTGAAGAGTCAGAAAGGAAACAAGAAGATCAGTCAGGGAAAAAAGCCAAGGCAGGAGGAAGGTAAATAGTCGTAATACTGGGCAAAAGGAGTTGAGAAAAGGCACGCCTGACAGCCACACAACAGTCCTGCTGCAGTTAGAGAATTACTCCAGCAGAATGGCGCACCGAGGAGGCTCCAACCACACGGGGCAGTGGGAGTAAGAACACTGGGGCACTCTTTACTATTATCAGAGAGGAAAACGGCACTGCTGACTGAACTAACTTTAAAACAAACAAGCCTGAGGCATTAAGCTAAAAATTCCCAAATCTCCAGAATTTCAAAACACATACACACATACTCACGTGCCTTTTTTGGCAAAAATATTAAAGAGTTATTAGCCACTGCGCCTGCAGAGAGTGGACTGCCAGCGCCCACGGAGAGCTGGCGCAGCAAGATGACGCAACAAAGGGAGACAAGCCGACACAGAAAGAACACCCAGCGAATGGACACAGAGAGCAGACAGCAAGCAAGCCGTAAGTGGGGGGGATAATTAAATAAATAAGTAAATAAATGAATAAATAAATCTTTTTTAAAAAGTTATTAGCCCGTGTTAATAGCACAGGTTTTAGCCCTTATTTACAGAGCTTTTGAGGTCATGCTTCAATAAGTGAAGCGTGGGAGTGAGGTATATGGGAATCTCTTGTTTTTTAACAAAATGTTTTGTGTGATCTATTTATCTTTTTTAAAAAAGACAATAACATAAGTAAATAAAAGATAAAAAATAAAAAGGCAAAAAAAAGAATAAATCAGAGAGTCAGAAATGGAATAGCAACTATGTATGGTAGATGAAGGATAGAGAGATTAAGTGATTATTAAGGTGTAGAGTTTATTTGTCTGTATGTTGTTTATTATTATTTTTGTTACTGGAATAATCAAAATGCCCCAATAATAAATAAGGTGATAAATGCACAACTATGTGATCATGCCAAATACCACTGATTGTATATTTTGGATGGATTTTATGATTTATGAATATGTATCAATAAAATTTATTTTAAGAGGGAAAAAAGGTATTACCAGGTTTTAGCCCTTATTTACAGAGCTTTTGAGGTCCTGCTTCATTAAGTTTTTTTTCAGACTAAGGTGTTCCTACAGAAGGGTGCTAGTAAGTTTATCAAAGTCACTATTAAGCCTATGCCCCTTGTCTTACAAACCCTGAACTTCCATTTAAATAGCTAAATTCTCTAACTTGATGATGTTAACCACGCCTCATGGTTAAAGGTAAAGGAGGGCAAAGAGTGGAGAGGACAAGAGCCCCAGCTCCAGTCAACTTTTTTTCTCTCTCCGACACATTACTGCCACCCAAGTAGCACCAGACCCACAAGGCAGCCAGACATCAGTGAGATCTGAGCAAGGGCCAAAGGGTCTCCTTTTTAAATGTCTGCTTGGGGCCTTGCAAACCCAGAACTTAACCTTATGCTACTGGGGTAATGTTCATTTGGGAGTACTTAAGCTTAAATTACTCTTAAATCACTCCTCTGTGCCGGACACACCCAACTCTTGGCAGTGAACCAGAGCTGGGATGCACCGCCCAGGACCCACTGTTCAAACCTGAAACTTGAAAGGCCTCAAATCCAAAAAGTAAACACAGCTTCTTAATCACTTTTTTAAGTCATCTGCTTCCTCTATCTCCAGTACTTTGTTTTTCTGCGGGGTAGTTTCAAGGCAAAGTCAGAAGAGAAATGGCAGACCAGGATGGGGTGAGAAGAGCCACAGCGTCCACAGTGATGCAGCAGGCACTAAGGGGGCACAGAAGTAGTAGAGCGGGCAGTTCACCCACATGGTGCTTGCAGCAGCCTTGCCAGGGAGTGGGTGAGAGCTGAGAATCGGGCCAGGCTGCTTTATCATTAACAAAGGGTGTAACTGTGTGCAAGTGCCTTAACCTCTGTGCCTCAGTTCTCTCATCTGTGAAATGGGGAAAATAGTCTAACTCACAGGGCTATTGTGAGAATTAAATGAGTTAATATATGTAAGAGCTTAGCGCAGTACCCATTAGCTTCCATTATTTTTATTATAACTAATACTCTTATTATTATTTTTATTCCTTAGCTTATAAACCAGGATTACTCCCCATCGTCTACCAAGATAAATCCACACTCCCTGGTTTGGCATTTAAGGTTTTAACCATCTGTTCCCAACCCACTTTTTTTAACTTCATCTCCCACTACCTTCGATGTGCCACACGCTTAAGACAGAGGAGATGGTTCATCATTTCCTGGACATATCTCACAATTCCCCAACTCAGATCACATCATTTTCTCTGCATTCTTCCCCCTCCCCACCCCCTACCATTTCCACTTATCAAAATTATATCCTTCTTTCAAGACCCTTCTCAAATGCTACAGTTCTCTTGGCTTGAATGTCCGGTAAAGCCTCACGTCAGGCTCTAACAGAGTAGGAGCTCAACATATTCACTGAATGTGTAAATTTCAGTATCCTTGGTTTGTTCTATAGCCTCTCATATGACTTGGTTTCCAAATCTTTTATAATCTGCTTCATCCTCTTCTCAATATACTCCAGTGGTCAGTCAGTGTCCTTCAAAAAGAGCAACTGGCATCAAGTGCAATTCTCTGGATCTGCTCTGACTAGTTCAGAGTATGAAGGGAGGAGCATTTTATAATTAATTTATTTCTTTATTGCACCCTAAAAATGTTAGCCTTTTAGAAGGCGTCGGAGAGTCCTAACTCATATACAGCTTCTGTTTAACTAAATATTTTCCCTCTAATTTGCTGCCAAGCCTTTCCATAATTATGCAAGTGATTTTTTTTAACTAAATGATTTTACTTTTGTTTCTGCTGAGTGGCATTGTGCTGGTTACAGGGCAGAATCCCAACTTGACAAAATAATTTGGAACATAAACTTTGCTATCTTTAGTATTAGCTGTATCTCCCAGTGAACTCATCTGAAAAACTCAAGGAGAATTCTCTCTGCATCACGGACACCAACGTGAAATAACATAGGAACAAGGACAGATTATTGCAGCCATTGACTACAACTTGACAGATCCACAGACCTTTAGATACGGTTATTTCACTCAGCTGTCTAACTCATTCAGCCCACATTTCACAACCTTATCCACAAAGATGTAATGAAACTTCATAAAATGCTCTCCTGATAACAGGGTTTTCAATGTCTAGACCATTCTCCTAGTATGAGTCTTTTTTGTTTTTAAGAGTAAGAGATCATTTTGCTGTGACAAATATACTTTGATTCCTAATGATAACTGCAATCTTTTCTAATACTCCAAAACAATGCCTAAATATATTTCTCCTGGAATAGAAAAAGAAGAGGAGATCAATGGAGAAGTTTCATGATACAGTGATAGGAAGAAGCCCAGAAATACCAACCAGTAGAAGATATTTGTTACACTGAGCATAAGGATCAGACCAACTTCTGAAAATAATACAGCCACTCCTTAGCAGTTTATAACTGCCAGGCAGGAGGATACACCTCCTGGAACCTTTAGACTTTCAAAAATTCTACCTGCTATTTCCCTCCCAGATTATATTAAGTGAGCCGTGTATCAGATTCCTAAGAGTTAAGATGTCCCAGGCTCATTGTCCTATGTTAGAGAATCCTCAAGCACAATTCCAGATTCCTCACTCAGGACTTCCAGATTCCCAGAGCATACTGGATGACTTCTAATTAGAGTAAACAGCTCATGGGACCAGACCTGGCCTAACATTCTAGACTGGGATCCATTCATCTCCAAATAGACTGGTATCTAGTCTCAAAAAATGTTCCCCCCATCCCTAACTGATGAACCACAAGTTCCAGGGTACATGCCTTGCATAGTCCCCTTCCTGTAAAATTTCCTTCTCTAAATTTTGTGTTCTTAATTGGATAAAGAAGCTACTTTTATATATATATATATACACATTATGTATACACATACATGTATTTTCATGGATTTTTACAACCATGGGCTCATAAAACATTAAAACCCCATTCATTCTACATTATTCCAAGCACAGTGAAATTGGGGACAAAGGAGACATAGCATCTGCCTCCATGGAGCTTATAATCCAGTATGATAGGCTCTAAACAAGTAAACAAGCAAATGAGCATAAATTTGACATGGAGTACCAGGGGTGGAAGAAATGCTGACCAAGAAAGGTCTTCTCTCTTCTGGAGAAGAAACATTTAATATAATATCTGAAGGATAAGAAAGGGTCCTAATATACATGTCATACAGGCTAAAGGCTTTGATAGTTAAAACTCTTACTAATAGCCAATTATAGTGAACTGTATTTCTTTTCCAGACTTGCCTATACACTTAGAGGACAGAAAAGTCTTCTCTAGGTATTTGGACTCCATTTCTGGAATGTCTTAAAGTCTCCTCCCATCTAGCTACTCTCCTTCCCCTCACTTATGCTTTTCTCGTTCCTCCAGATTCCCCAGCGTAGACTCCATAGCTTAGTTCTCACTCTGCATGCAGCCACCTGTGTGTGACCCTCCTGAGCACACTCTGCCGCCGCCATCCCCAGCAGCCTCTGCACATGACTGACAGGATCCTTCCCTGCAACCATCCACCATGGCCCAAGAAAGAGGCACCCCATCTCATGTCCTGCCTGAGTCTTGACCCTCTCCTACTCCTCAAGCTAGAGCAACCTGGCATCTTATGAGTAACCATGTATTTACTAGCTTATAAAGTTGTCTGAAATTATTTTTAAGTAGTACATGGGCTTTTGATCCAATAGGCAATGGAAGACTCACACATCTGCTTCAGCACAAATGAACGCCTGCCTGACATCAAGACCAGGTTTCCTGGTGTGGCTGACATGGTTAGTTGCCTCCCCAGTATTTACTCCATTCCTCTCCCTTTGAGCAGCCTGTGCGGCAGGGTCGACTGCCTGACCACCAAGAGCCATGCTCCCTTCCACAGTGTGGAGGGCAGGCTGCGAAGCAGAGGCCCAGGCAAGGCCCACGTTTCACATGTCTCTTGACCTAAGAGGGGCCATGTGACTAGTTCTTGCCAGTGGAGTGTGAGCAGAAGTTTTGCATGTCATTTCTGGGCTAAAGTAAAGAAGCTGGATGTGTCTTCTCTAAGGTCTCTTTCCCTTTTTGTAGTAAACTTGGGAGCCCTGGGTTGCAGATGGAGAAACTCTAAGATATGAAGAGCCTGAGTCCCTGAATCACCTCTGGGAGGTAAAACAATTATTAGGATTAGGAAAACCTCACAGTAGTCTAGGACATGACTGAGAAAAAATGTTTATTGTGTTGAGGCAGAGAGAATTTTGGATTTATCTGTTACAGTAGCTAGCTTTCCTATACTAACACAAACACTTCCAAGCACCAGGTATGGGTTCAGTTTTGATTCAGGGATGGGCATGTATCCCACATCTGAGTCAATCAGAGCATGGTGTTCTGTTAACCACAGAAATTGCGTCAGAAGCTGACATTTTGTTTATGTCAGTCCAGTTAAAGCAAAGGTTTTTTTTTTTTTCAAACTTTGAGAGAAAAGAAGGCTTCTCTATCCTCCTAGATATGAATAAGAAAGCATGTAGGAAAGCATTTTGCAACTGTCTGAGAGTGAAGCCAACACACAGAAGAAAGAAAAGCCAAGAACAGCATTGAAAAAATAGCACCCAGAGTTTGGATCAAACCAGGCCTGAAGCATATTCACATTTTTCAGTTTCATAAGCTAACATATTTCCTTTATTTTTTGAGCCAGTTTGAATTTGTTTTTCCTTATTTAAAACCATATTAAGGTATACTTAACTATACACAAAACTCCTGTGATCAATATAGAAAAAAGAAAGAAAAATGGGAAGCAGATGTAGTTCAAGCAATTGGGCTCCCATCTACCATATAGGAGGTCCAGCATTCAATACCCAGGGCCTCCTGGTGAAGGCAAGCCAGCCCATGTGGTAAGCTGGCCCATGCAGAGTGTTGGCCTGTGCAGAGTGCTGCCCCACGCAGGAGTGCTGGCCCATGCAGAGAGCTGACACAGCAAGATGACGCAACAAAAAGAGACACAGAGGAGAGAGAATAAGAGATGCAGCAGACCAGGGAGCTGAGGTGGCACAAGAGAATGATCACCTCTCTCCCAATCCAGAAGGTCCCAGGATCAGTTCCCAGAGATGCCTAATGAGAGTACAAGCAGACACAGAAGAACACACAGTGAATGGACACAGAGAGCAGACAATGGAGGAAGCAGGGAGAAATTAAATTTTTTTAAAAAAAGAAAGAAATTAAAACCAATTAGAATATTAAACAAAGCCCCACATATTAAAATACTTACATATATATAATCAGTACATCAATAAAACATTAATCAAAATTTGCAAATATTTATACCTACATCAGTCAGAATAGGATGGTTATGCCACAACAAAAACAGCCCCAAAATCTCAGTAGTTTGTAACAAGGGTATTACACGTTCTTGCTAATGCTATGCTATGTGTCCCATTCTGGATCAGTTGTGCCTCAGCTCCATCTTTCCTCCAGCATCAGGCTACTGAAGTAGCCTCTACCTGAAACATTCCTGCTCTCATGACAGAAAGAAAAGACAAAATATGGTGAACAACGTGGTGGATCTTAAAAACTTCTGTCAGTACACATGTATTGGGCAGAGCAAGACAGGGTCACAGGGCAGGGAAGTATACTTCTCCCCCAGGGAGAGGCAGTGAATATTTCAGAGCAACAGAAATACACCACAGTATCTAGAATTGATAAGCCCTAAATTAGCTATTAAATGAATAATTAAGACTCTAAAGAATAATCAGGACCCAGCCTTACCATTCATTGGCCCACAGATCAGAATCTGAAAAAAAAATTCACCCAAGATTGAAAGAAATCAAGCTGCCAATAATTATTGGAAAGTCTTCCCCAAAACATTGTCATTTACTATTCTAAAATTTCAATGATTACTACTGGGACTGTTTGGTAGAGGCCAGAATAAAATTAAGAAAAAAAAAACAACTTTGATGCATAAATGGAATTAGAGGAGAAAACTCTCTCCATGAATATGTTCATCTATTTGCACTGTGTTCTAATATTTGATTTTACTATTGGGACCGCTCATACAAGGAAAGGAGGATTTCCAAGTTCCAGGCACTGTACTACACAAATGTAAGGTAGTTGGTCTTTACTCTCTCTTGCTGAGATAAGGGAGATGCCCAAGGCCCAGAGCTACCAAGTAACAGACCTGGTTCCAGCCCCCCAAAGACCATACTCCCCACAAATCAGGATTTGCCAGAGATAGAGTAAGGTGGGAAGTCCAAAAAGGAGGATCTGGCAGCAAGCCTCGCCACCAAAGCTGTCGTGGGGGCTGTACCTGCCTCTCAGATAGGGGTAAGTAGCTGCTTGAGATAAAGCCAGAGGGCTGGGTGGAACGGGATCTACACCCTGACCAGATGGCAGAGTTGATCCCAAGCTCAGATCACCCTTCTGCGCCCAATCAATACATGCTCTTGGGAGGAGATCAGACACTCCCCAGGGGAGAAAGCTCAACTTGTTCTCCTACAGAGGCCACGAAGCCTTCCACCAACCACCTCCCAGGGTTCCTTGGGCAGGGAGAGGCAACATAGGGAGAGCAGAAATTTCCCACACAGGAGTGGTCCTGTCATGCTGAACGCCAAACTGAGACTGGAGTTGAGGAAAGTGGGCTGGGGGAAAAAATGGAAGGAAATCTGTTCAATGATCTAGAAAGCTTCATTTGGTGAAAAACCCAGACCAGAGTAAGATTAAGGGGTCAGGAGGTCAGTTGCTGAGGTCTAAGGGAGTAGGCCGGAGTCACAGAAGTAACAAGAAGCAGGAAAGCACTTAGAGTTATCTCAGGACATGGTCCGCTGAAAGAAAATTAATCAGTGTACCGACTGCTCTTTATTTGCATAGGGCACAGATCTGGGTGAGTCAGCACTTCTGCGTGACTTTAACCCCATCTAGCCAACTCCTTACTGATAAGGCTGCACCTTCCCATGTGTCTGGCTCCTGTGCAATGGGAAGATTGGCACTGTTCACCAAAGGTTCGACTACATGCTTGTTGTCAGCCTCTCATTTCCCCCGCAAATTACTCATGTGATGTATCTATAACCTGCAATTATGGGGCATTATCACAAGCATTTTGTTCAGAGGAGCTAGAAGACCACGTTGGCTAATTCAGATAAAAATGTGTATGCTATTTTTCAGCCAACAAAGCATTTTCTATTTTGTTGTCTATTTGAACCTCATGCCAATTTTGTGAAATAAATATTCTCAACCCCACTTTACAAGTGAGAAAACTGAGATTGAGGGCTGTTAACCATTGCCCAGTCTCATAGGAAGTGATAGAGACAGAATGTGAATTTGGGTCTTCTGACACTGTAACACTGCCCCGATGGGGAAAAAAAATTCAGAAATAAGAGCGCAGTTGTGAGAATTGGCAAAAAAGAATGTACTACAATGGAGAAGAAGGTCCATATGATAGCTATAAAATTATTTCAAGGGGAAATGAAGACAAATAGGAATTAAGCTCTCTTTTAATTATACATTTGTGGTCTGTCACTGGGAAAGAACTAATACACAGAATATTAATTTTAAGTAAATATAAATGGCAAATAAGCCATTTAATGAATTGCAAATGACAATGTTCCTAAGAGTAGTTATCAATCACAAGTAAAGGCCTTCCCATTTGTTAATCATATATTTCATTTCAGCAAAGAATCTGAGCGGCTTAAAAAGAATACAGGATGATGCAGATAGTGATTGGAGACTGTAGGCCTGAAAAAATAGAAATTCTGCTTTATCCATTTCGAACGTGAAGGGAAGAGCAGTACAGACGAGGGAGCAAAAAATTATTTGCAAATGCAGTTGTAAAATAGTTGGATAACTGATGAAACGTTAAGAAAACTGCAAACTCATCAACTGTAGGGCAGGTTCTTGAGCCAACTAACAGTGAAAAAAGTGAAAAAGGAAGAAGTTTGGCCAGAATTAAAAAGAAATTTGGGGAAGGCAAAAGAGAAAAGGGCAGACTGCTAGACAATCTGTCAAATTATCTAAGAGAGTGACGGTAGAAATTCCAGTTTCAGATATTGTCCTTGCCCAGAGTTTGGTTCAAAACAAAGACTTAAAATTTAAAGAAAAACAAAAACAAAAACAAAAAACAAATAAAAAAGGTGCTCTCATACTCCCTTTTCCTACCTCATCCTGCCAACCTATTAAAAAATCAGTAAGTCCTCTTTGGCCAACTGACTGATTTTAATATAATTACAAAGGCTTAACAGTTTGTTCTAGATGTACTAGTAAAGCTACCATGCAAAGGATTTAGGGCAGTGTGAAATTATCAGGGGACCATAAACCTAATAGCATCTTTCAAAGCTATTACACAGAAGGCAGGGTTCAAGAAAGAAATATCTGCAATCACATAACTGAAAAAGAGAGAAAACTGCAAAGGAAGGCAAAAAATATACACTGTAAATTGGTCAATCAAAGTTAGCTTTTTTTCTCATTTATAAATAACCAAATTATTTTACCCATTCATGTCGGAATGGAACTAACTCTCTGCAACCAACTCCAAAGCAAAGCAAATTGACATTTTTCTCAGGGAACCTAAGGATTCAACTTCTCATTCAAATTAACATTGCATATTTATGAAGCTGGAATCTAAATTACATCAGTCATCAATCTAATTTTGCTAAACTTCCTTTTCACAAAACTACTAATAGACATGTGTGAATTCCCAAACATGAATGTTTAAATATTGAATCATTAGCACAGTGTTTACTAAACAAAGCCTCTGATAAGCACACCCGGGTTTGCACCACCTTACACAGCCTCTCTCTCCTGCACACCTATTTTTTTTTATGTCCTTGCTTCTGCCATCCTGTCTCCCACCTTATCATTCCCATAACCTAAATGGCAGAAAAGTGTGAATGAGCAAAAACCAGTTCTGGTATCACTACCATTTCCTTCTGCTTTCTCTCAAAATGGAAGCTGCATAAGGGAGAATCAGGTCACATATAAAATTATTAAAAGAATCCTTCATACCAAATGGCATCTTCTTAAACGTTAACTGAGGGCACCATGGCAGCTCTGATCTGGCCTTGGACCTTCATCTCCAGAGGGTCCTAAGCATTGAGCCTATCTTTCAGAACACAGCTTCCTATTTTATCTCAACAACATTTACAGAAAAAATATTTACCACAGTGAAAATGAAGAGAATAATTTCTGCACAGTAGAAAAAAAAAAAATCCCCTCGACTAGAAATGCTTGACTTCCATAAAGCAAGTCAAAAAACTTCCTCTGACAGCAATGGATATATACAGTCTGAGCTGTAGGATAAATCATTCCATTTTCTCTAGTTTACCTTATAGCCCGCTACAAAACTCCTCTTGCACGACAGCTAATCATGCTTTTAAAATACACAGATTATCACAAATAAGTATGATTCTGAAGCCCCACTCCTGAGGCTAGAAAATTATACTCTTGGTTCCTGTCATTTTATATTTTATATTCTTCTTAAACTGGCTTTAATAATAAAAAATAAAAATTCAAAAGCTCTTATAAAAACATGGCTTTAAACCATTTAAACATGACTCTTATAAACAATTGAAATACCTTCTCCCTTTACACCTGCCTTGAAGAAAATTCTAAAAATTTTAAAATGCAAACAATTGTTTTGAAGGAAAAAACAACAACAAAAGTGCAAGTAGATGAGACTTGATTGAAATAAATTGCAGAATCCAAATTAAATTCTGTGTGTGATACAGTTCATAATTTTAACACATTCTCTGAATGTGTGTGATACAGTTCATAATTAAAACTGAAGGAGGGACCCTTAACTATCCAAAGATACACACAAGCACACATACTACAAAAATACACATTCACACCTTTCACTGCTTCAGTATCTCTTTCTGTAAAGCCATTCTCCTTCCCCACTGGAGCGCACTCACCTCTGTGTTCCTCAACATGGGCCCTTTTGGGTCCACCCCACTGAGCCCAGCTAAATCTGCAGAATCCACTGGGCATACTGAGCAAATGTGCACTTGGGCACAACTGAACATACCTGGCTACCCAACAACTGCGGGCACGTTTATTTAATGAATTTTGAGGTATATGGAAGTGACTGATAGCATTGATTAAAACCAGCCAGGCATAAGGGTTGCTGGCATTCAACAGCCAAACTTCCTAAAATAGAGCACAATCCAAGCCAGAAAACCTCCTCCTCTGTTTTTTAACATTTCTGGGTAGAGACATCTATGGGATTTTTAAAATAATTCATGTTCTGGTTTCCCTACATGTCCTCTCTAGTACTCCCAGTGCTTTGTTCACATGGGATGGCTGTCATATAAATCAGTGTCTGGGATTCTAGAAAACAAGAGCACAAAACAAAAGTGTCCTCTCACAAAACAGCTGATTACATTTTTATTTGTTTCTGGTTTTTTAATCTGAAAAACTGTATTGTCTCCTTAGTCGCAGACACCAAATCAGAATGGTCAAAAAGATGCCGAAAGTTCTGAGACTCTTAAAAGATCATCCACTCTCTTTGAGGAAATTTTCCCACCAATGGCCTTTCACAACTGGAAATCCCTCACCTGTGCCTGCCTCAAAGACCAGAAACTATAAGCAGAAAGCAAATTTGTAGAGCTAGGTGCTAAAAGAGTATTTTTGGCATCCAACTCTGTGCCCATAAAAATTGTAAGAAAACATTTATAAACATTTGGAAGCCACAAATCCAATAAGGGTTTCAAATCCAGAAATATATAGGGAAGAAGAGGTAGTGCAAGTGGTTGAGCCCCCGCTTCCCATGTATTATACATGGTCCTAGGTTCAATTCCCAGTACCTCTAAAAAAAAATCCAGAATATATAAAGAAATTCTACAGTTCAACAACCAAAAGACCAACAACCCAATTTAAAAATGGGCAAAAAAACTTGAACAGACACTTCTCCAAAGAAGATACACAAATGGCCAAACACCACATGAAAAGATGCTCAATATTATTAGCCATCAGAGAAATGCAAATCAAAACTACAATGAAATAGTGTTTCAAACCTATTAGAATAGCTACTATTAAAAAAAGAAAAAGAAAGGAAAATAACATGTTGGAGAGGATGCTGTTCATTGTTGGTGGGAATGTAAAATGCTGCAGCCACTGTGGAAAAAGTTTGACTATTCCTCATAAAATTAAGTATAGAATTACCATATGACCCAACAATCCTATTCTAAGTATAAACCCAAAAAAAAACTGAAAGCAGGACTTGAACAGATATTTGCACATTGATGGTCATAGCATTTTCACAATTGTCTAAAGATGGAGCAATCCAAGTATTCATCAACCAATGAATGAATAAGCAAAATATGTTATATACATATGATGGAATATTATTCAGCCATAAAAAAGAAATGAAGTTCTGAAACATGCAACAACATGTTCAGTGACATCATGTTGAGTGAAATAAACCAGACATAAAAGGACATACATGGTATGAATTCACTTATATGAAATAATTAGAATAAGAAAATTCATAGAGACAGAAAATAGATTACAGGTTAACAGAGACTGGAGTGGGAGTGTGGTATGGGGAGTTATTGTTTAATGAAGTACAGAGCTTCAGTTTGGAGTTATGAAAAATTTTAATAATGCATGGTGATGATAGTAGCACAATATTGTCAATGTAATTAATATCACTGAATTGGTACACGTGAAAGTGGTTAAAATAGGAAATTTTTTGTAGTATATATGTTACTACATTAAAAATGTTTTTTAAAAAACAGACTTGTTGTAAAATGGGAGAGTTAAAATGAAAAGCCCACTTAAAAGAATTCAATTAAATCATCTATATTCTTATTGTCAAAAAATGTATATGGGAGCTCATGTGGCTCAAGCAATTGAGCTCCCACCTTCCACATGGTAGGTCCCAGGTTCAGTTCCCAGTGCCTCCTAAAAAAAAAAACAAGCAAAACAAATGAAAAAAACAACAACTCAGGGAAGTCAGTGTAGCTCAGTGATTGAGCGATGGCTTCCTACATAAGAATCCAAGGTTCAATCCCGGGCCCCAGTATCTCAAAAAAAAAGTATATGTTGGTGACCTTGGGCAAGTTTACAGTCACAAGTGCATTGTTTGGAAAATGGGAATCTGAATCCAGCACCATTCACTGGTAAGTTGAAAGATATAGTTAGTTTATGGTTTAAAGCAGTGAAGTAATGAAGTATCTCCTAAATCATTAATTCGACAACAATTTGTAGAGTTCCCTGAATAAAACTGAAAACATAATTTGGTGGAAAAACCACTCTTCAGATAATTCTGGGAAGAAAATAAAAGACAAAGGGACAACCAGTTCCTGTCATAAAAGAGATTACTCACATAACATACAGTAAACATCTACTTTATGAAGGGTTGTATGAAGTCATTTCTTTAAATTTAGGTGTCCTCTATCAAAATCTTATTACCTTTTGCAAGCTCTGTAATGCTCAAGCAATTTAACGTTCCACTTTTACTTCTGGGTAGAAAAAATAATAATAAGGCAGTAGAGCGTTTAGGTTAAGTTCTTGGGCTTCGGTGTAAAGTAGATGAAGTCTAGGCTCCTGGCTCTGCACTTAGATGTCAGAACCCTTGAGCAAATAATTAGCATCCACCTCTTCTGTGCCCTCATCTTAAAACAAAGATAAAAATATCCCCTATCTTGGTTAGCAGTTTATACCAAAGCCAGCAGATACACCACAATCTCTCCCTACAATTAACCAACAGCATAAAAGAACTCAAGGAAGAATGCCATTCCCATCAACTTTGGGAGGTCGCAGCCTCTGAAGGCACCTGGCCTTTCTCACTCTCCTGGTCCAGTATGCCATGGGTGGCCCCTTTTTGGGCCTGCTTGCCACCCTCTTATCCTTTAAGTAGAACCATGTATCTTCAAAATTCTAATTAAGTTTTTTCCCTACAGAATCAATGCCTAATTAGTCATGTGGGGCTTTCATCCAGTCCCAACCAGGGTATCTGACCCATCTTCCTTCAACTGCAAGAGAATAGCAACAGAGTTTTATATCTTGTCAGGCAGGGCCTACTCCCCCTAACCAGCTGGAAGTAGCTACAGAAGAATGACTCTCACACTTCAGTGTCCTCTTAAGAATAAGGGTATAAACTCTCTGAGGAAGGAGTCGAGGCAAGTTAGTATAGGGAAAGGGAAGACCTGGGTCACAATTGAGGTCCAGCAGACAACAAGGCTGTTAAGACCCTGTCTGGAAACCTCCTGAGGGATCCCAAGAGATCCTGGCCATAAGAACCTCATTTGGGGGAAACGGACTTGGCCCAGTGGTTAGGACGTCCGCGGGCTTCCTTGACCCGTGTGGAGCTGGCCCACACAGAGTGCTGATGTGCACAAGGAGTGCCCTGCCATGCAGGGGTGTCCCCCGCATAGGGGAGCCCCATGCGCAAGGAGTGCGCCCCGTAAGGAGAGCTGCCCAGCACGAGAGAAAGTGCAGCCTGCCCAGGAATGGCGCCGCCCACACTTCCCGCGCCGCTGACAACAACAGAAGCGGACAAAGAAACAAGACGCAGCAAATAGACACAGAGAACAGACAACCGGAAGAGGGGGGGAAATTAAATAAATAAATAAATCTTTTTAAAAATTAAAAAAAAAAAAGAACCTCATTTGGAATGACAATCCTGTTTGGGGTGAAGGGAAAGTCCCAGATACCCTCAAAAGGCTTCACCATTGGCCCTCTGAGAAATGACAGGTGGGCAAACAAATCAGAACAGCCAGCAGCTGGAGCCCCTACCCCAACATTATGAGTGGAAGGAGGAAAGACTTCAAAAAGCCCTGACCTGGTGCCCCACATGTGCAACTCATTCTGCAGCACAGCTGCAGTCCATGCCTCAGACCATGTACTTTTCTCATTTTCTGATTTCTTAATAAACTCTTTACTTCCTTATCTACCCTAAAAATAAAAATAAAAATTCCCTATCTCACAGGAGCAGGCATAGTAACTGTGATAACATATAAACACTCAATAATCATGACTGTTTCCATTGCTTATTCTGTTGTTCTAAATTATTACCCCCATTTTACAGATGAAGAAACTGAGGCACAGAGAGCCTAAGCAACTTGTCCATAGCTACACAGCTAGGAAGTAGTAGAGCTAAGACCACAATCTACATTATCTGGCTCCAGAGTCTACACTCCTAAACCCTCCTAGCATTTTTAATATACTGTAATTTTTAAGAATTATAATAGTCCACTAAATTTACTCATCTCTTTACAGTTTATAGAAGTTTACACATATGTCATCTTATTTTAACATAACTAGTATGGAGGAAATCAAAGCAGGAGTAGTTACAATTATTCCAATCTCATACTTGACATTACATTGAGAGTCCAGGGGTTAGTTTCCAACCCAAAGGTACCAGGTTAATGAGTAGCAAAGTAGGGACTCAAACCTCTATCTCCTGACTCCCCGACCATCATCATCCATCAGGAAACATGCCTGTAGTGCCCAAAATATACTGAGTTTTTAGATAATCACACATAAGAAAAAAAAATAAGAGCTCTCTTCAAGGTAATCGAAGGATCAAGTAAAACACTGCAGAGAGCATTTTCCTCTTCAGAAAGTTATTACTAATTACCAAGCCTACCTAATAGGATGTTAAGACATAGTCAGCAAATTATGCTGAGAGAAGTAGAGGGGAGAAATTATTGCATTCCACACACCCTAGGAGCACTCCACAAGTCCTGGCCACGGTCAAGGATTCACTGGGAAGGTTGACCAAGGTACAATCCATTGTATTAGGTATCAGAGTGTTTTATTTTCTTGAGGGTAAAGCCTTGGTGACTAAGATTACTGTTACTCAAGGGCCGGAAGAGAGATCTGATACACAGATCATGAGGCCCTTTGAAAACCCTAGACACATAATGCTTTTAACCTTGACATTTCCCATCCTCCTCTGATCCATCTACCCAGGACTTTCAGGTCAAAGAAACTAAGACACAATGTTGCTTCATGGGATCAAACAACATCTATGCTGGTGTTTACATATTGCAGCATTAACAGGATACTTAAATCACTAGCATCTTATGCATGTAGGCAAACAGGGAGTTTTGCTCTGGATTTCAAACCATGCCCAGCAATAACGACATTGGATGTGGTGATTTCTGTGCCAAGCCCAGTGGCTGGAACATTGGCTTGGACACATATGCACAGCCACAGCAAGACGGTTGGCAAAGTGAGTTGGAAGAGAGGGCCGTGCTTTTTATTCTTATTCCTGTTTTACTAACAAAATCACATGCCGGCCTGAGACAAGCCACTGCCCTGAGTTGATGTTAGTCTTTGGGTAGCACTGTCTTGTCTTATGCTAAATAAAAACTGAGAATAGAAGGAAGATGGACTTTTTGAAACCATGCAGACTTTAGTTTGGATATTTTGAATACATCTTTACTCTTGGACAAAGATAAAAGTGGCAAAGAATTGGAGAAACTTCTTTGAGATCCTCCAAAAAGAACTTCGCCTTGAACAGCAATGGGAAAGTTTGCTCTAACTGTGCAAGGGATAAAATATACTAAAACTGGTGAACACAGGTAGAGTAATTTGCCCATCAACTGACCCAAGGCTATTGGGCATATATCTGAAATACATCCCCCATCTTACTCAGTTACTCAAAACAGCGTTTCCCTAACCACAGACAACAGTGATGGGTGGACATTGTTACCTTTCAGGAAGAAATCTAATTGCCCATCTAATATAACCAATTCCTTTAATATTAGGCATTTGGAAAAGTCTCAGAAGATAAATTCAGAAACATGCCTTAAAATGCATTAAGTACATACAAACATTTAGCTCTTGTATTTGAAAAATATTCTGGGCCTACAGGGATAGAGGCTGAAGAACTTTTGTGCAAGAATAGATGTGAAACGAGGGTGTACCATTTGCCACATATTACCATCCAGATCAATGTGGTGCAAAGGGAAAAAGTCTGTTATACCCTTGCACTTGTAATTACCCCCCTGTATTGAAATCATGTGTTTGCATGCCCGTCTCTTCCAAAAGACTGTAAGTTCCTCAAGGGCAGGAAACATATTTCATTTCTCTTGATATATTCAGTGCTCACCGCAATGGTTGGCCTGGACTAATGGATAGGTGTTCAATAAACATTTGTTTAACTGGACTGAGTTATGGGTAAAGAAAATATACTCTTCTGATGGTGGCAGTGTTCACAGATCAAACATAAAACTCTCACTCCCTCCAACAATAAAGGAAAATACATAAACACCTTTGTCCTGGTTCCTAAGTCATGGAGCCAGCCAAACATATATGTGGAATCTATAAATGCATTGGACAAAACTGAAACAAAATACAATACTTTTATACCTGATCTGCTTCTGATCTGGGATAGAGAATGAGGCAAGTGGATATGCCTTCCATTCTCTAAGTTTCAATGTACCACACTTCAAACATTTAATAATATTCTCATTAGCATTCTGTTCAGATGTCCCCTCCTCAGGGAGGCCTCTTCTGACCATCCTTCTAAAAGAAGGACCCTGGGTACTCTCTAGCAAGTTATTCTGCTTATTTCTTCATACCTCTAGCCACCATCTGGCAGTATACTGTTACATTTATTTCTTCCAGAATGTGAGCTCCATGCATGCAGGGGCCTTGGTTCCTGCTGCCTTCCCTTCACCTAGAACTGTGGGCACTCAATAAATAGTTGGAGGGCGGTGGACTTGGCCCAGTGGTTAGGGCATCAGTCTACCACATGGGAGGTCCGCGGTTCAAACCCCGGGCCTCCCTGACCCGTGTGGAGCTGGCCCATGCACAGTGCTGATGCACACAAGGAGTGCCGTGCCATGCAGGAGTGCCATGCTGCGTAGGGGAGCCCCACCCACAAGGAGTGCCTCCCATAAGGAGAGCCACCCAGCGCAAAAGAAAGTGCAGCCTGCCCAGGAATGGTGCCGCACACACAGAGAAGTAACACAACAAGATGACAAAACAAAAAGAAACACAGATTCCCATGCCGTTGACAACAACAGAAGCAGACAAAGAAGAAGACACAGCAAATAGACACAGAGAACAGAAAACCCGAGTGGGGTTGGTGGGGGGGGGGAGGAGAAATAAATAAATAGAGTATTTTTAAAAATAAACAAATAGTTGGATGATAAACAGGTGATCGTCACCAACAGCAACTATTTATAAAAGGATTGGTTTTGTTTTTAACTCTCTTAAATGAAAACCATATTAGGATTAACACAGAAGAAATTTAGTAAGGTAGGCAAGGATTTCCACATCTGAAAGGTACTAAGAAAAATTAAATATGGTTTTATATTCAGATAGAAGACCACAAATACATGGAATGGCACTGCTGGTGTTGGGTGTGTGGCTTCACAATGTTAACAGAACATGCGGAGAAGAGGCAGGTATGGCATAATTCATTATTTCAAGCTCCCAGAATCACTCTTCATAACCACCAATTACCAACAAGTACACGGGCATTTTTGTCTCATTTAATAAACCATTGTAAGAAGTATATGTATGTCTGTCACATGTTGATGTTCAGTATTGTTGGGAAGGCAAATATTTCTAGGACTTTGCTCATCATGCCTTACATATACTAGGTACTCAATAACAACTTATCAACTCAATACAATTGATCTAATTTAAATTATACTTTGAAGAATGTTCAAAAGAACACTGCCCCACTGAATGACCTGTATGTGCCACAAATATATATATATAAATATATATATATGTATGTATGTATGTATATAATACACACATACATATAATATATGAATTGGGAGCAAGCCATATCCTCTAAGGAATCAAACTTGCAAAATAAATTAATTCTTAAAAAGATACATATGACTAAACTTTAATCCTTGAATGCTATCTTGTCAAATCCAATCTAAAATGCCTAGCATATTTTTAATCCAATATAATCCAATAAGCTTTAATAAGAAAAGTTCTTCCCACTAGAACCAAAACCCAGCTATTCCAATTTTGTAACCTTCTATGTAAAGGAATATACTGAACTAATTTTTTCTGAAATTTTTATATTTAATCAACAACATCATTGCCAAAGAAAACCGCTTTTCAGAAGTCTCTCTATTCTGGTTTATAACTTATAATCAAAAACTGGAATTTTGCATCTAATGGGCTTTAGTGTGTAACATTATACTGTCACATTTTTTATGCTATAGCTAAAAATAAGAGATAGTTTCCATTATAAAACTATTCCCATAGTCTGGTTACCCAGTGAAAAACATTTTCCTATAAAAATGATCTTTCCAATTCAGAGGTTAGAAATTATTGTGGATAGATTTTTTAGAACATCAAAAAAAACAGATCCCTTGTACATTCATCTGGTCTCATCATTTGGCATGAGTATACACAAGATGGGGCAGTGTGATCATAACACACCTCACAAACAAGGAAATAACAATAATAAAATGAAATTAAAACTTGAGTCTTGAAACCCTGACAACTTACTTAACCTTATCCAGTTGGTGCTATATCGATCAATTTCAGCTATTCAGCTATAGTCTGATCCAAACAGCAAAAGAAAATAGAAATGGGACATAAATATGACATCTAGAACAACACAGTAAGCTTGAAATATCACAGATGCATCACAGTGGATCTTACAAAGATGTACCTTAGCTCTGGACTTAGACCCTTGGTCCCCCAGAGTGTAAAGAAGCTTGGAATTCTGATCTGTCCTGACATGGAGGGGCAATCTTCTATGAATTTCCCAAAGCCCTGCTGTGTCCCTGTCTCAGAGGCCGGCACACTTCACCCTTAACTGTGAGCTTCCTTTAATTGTAGGTGTCACCTTCATTTTCCCTTAGACTCCTAGATTGGGGAACTTCTCTCTGTTCTGTTCTGAAACCTGGAACCTACCCAAATGTCATCCATAGGAGACTGGTTCAATAAAATGTATTACATCAAAACAATGGAAGATCTGTGGCCTCTAAAAAAAGGGGGGGAGAGGGGGGCTGGCTAGTTTGACATGTACTGACAGGGGAAAGGTCCCAGGTACATTAAGTTTAAAAAAAAGAAAAAAAGAAAGCTGCTGTAAAAGTTATGCATAGGTATGTGCTAATATATGCATGGAAAAAAATCTGTAGGACTTTACACTTAAACAAAGAATAGTGGTCATTTGGAGATGGTGTGTGGCAAAAGAAACAAGGTGGACTACAAAGAATATTTTCTGTGTGATATAGCCTTATAGTTTTTAAATTATTAGCAACAAGTGTATCAGAAAAAAAATGTTTCTAAAATAATAAAAAAAAGAAATTGATATGGACTTTAAAACACTATAATAATGACACTAGGGTGAGTCAAGTCCAAACACGTGGTAAACTCCCATGAACCACTGAAATTGCATTAAAATTTTCATGCATATGTGTATATTCTGGAGAGAAAGTCTCTATACCTTTCATCCGATTCTCAGAAGGAGTCTGCGACCCAAAAGAAGGCCATGAACCATGACCCTAGTAGCAACTAGGGTCCCTCCATTCATTTCCATTATCATTTTATCATGAATCATTTTATTGCTGCTTAATTTCAAAAGTCCTATCAAAGGTAAAGTCTACAGTCAGCACCAATATATGAAGCTTTGGTCTTAGTCTCTGCCTAATTCAAAGGGGCTCCCAGTGATTTCAGAGCACTCACAAGAACATGAGAAGTCCCACCTTGCTGTCTTGGTATAAGAAAAATTCTAACAAGCTCAAAAACATGCAGTCGACCAGAGCCTGAGGACAGGAATCCATTTGTGAAATGTAGAGGGGTAAAAGGAGGAAGCTATGTTTGCATTTGAATTAAGGGGACAGAGATGGGTGAATGGAGTCAATTTAATCCATAAAACAAGATTTGATATAATGCAATTACCTGGTAGCTTTAAATTGTTTGACAGAACCTTTAACCATAAAGGTACATTAAAAAATGTATAGCAAAATTATTTACTGCTATGCTCTATATTAAGACTGCCTAAATTGGGATTAGGATTTAAGTAAAAATTTGCCTTCTCATGAATTACATGAGTCCACAAACTGTTTCACTGTTTCATTGTTTGACTCCATTGATAGTCTCCAAAATCAGGTCCTGTATGGAGCTTCCATAAACCTTAAGATCAATTATAGATCATGACAATTTGTGATTTAAATGAGGAGCCATGGGTTATACCTACACTGCCAAAATGAGGATCATGGTTGGTGAAAATCAGGAATATTCTACTCTCAAATGTCCTTTCCAGGTGGTTTACCATTGTCAAAATAGGCCAATTGTGGATTTAGATGGCAATTAAAGTGTCAGATATCCCAGAGTTCTAGTGCTAATATTAACCGACTGTGCAGGTTTTACAGGCAAAATAAATTGATGGGGTTCACATAATCCACCAAAGCCCATCACTAACCACCATCACCTAATTGTATTGATATCTTCCATGTGCAAAGCATAGTATGAGGCACTGCACAAAACAGAAATGGCCCTCCAGGAATTTTCCTAAATTGCTAGAGAAATAAGATATATAGAGCAAAGACAAGGAATCTATAATAAGATGCAAAAATATTAGTAGAGAATGAGAATTCCGTACTATTAGAATGAAAAGACTTAGAGAAATCATGTCTCTAGGAGTGATCAGGACAAGCCTGGTGAAGAAGGATTTAAACTCAGTCTTAAAGGAGTCAGATTTTCAGGATCAAAGTACAGTATGGGTAGATTTGCAGTGCTTGACAAGATCAGGGCCAAAGGTTGGAAGGCAGAAACACAACAAGGGTGGCCTGACAAGAGGAAAAAAATGAGTAAACAACTGAGGCTGGATGGACCCATCTTTGGTAGGGAGACAAATAAAGCAATGGAATAGTAAGGAACATTGTTGAGATCTGACTCTACTTAAAGCACTTTAAATGCATTAGTTCATTAAATCCTCACATAAAGTAAGTATCCTCCATCTATAGATAAGGAAATGGACACAGAAAGGCTAAGAGACTTGCCTTCATTTCACACAGCTAAGAACTGATAGAGGCAGGATCTGACCTCAGGCAAATCTAATGCAGAACTTAAGCTCAGGGCCACCACATTCTTCTGCCTCAAGAGAGGGAGCCCCTTGCAGGCCAGGCTGAGGAACCTGGGCTTCAGCAGAAAGTATAAAACTTACACCTTCTGATGACCCATCGATAATGATTACAAATATACTCATCACTACTCAAAATCCTCCTCCATAAGACTGTATTCTCTGATTTTTCCAATAATATTAACTGAAAATTACAAGTGTTCATTTACTAGCCCCTTTGACTACAGTGCTGATTTAGATATTAAAAATTTCTTAGGCTGGGAAGTGGCTGTGGCTCAAGTGACTGAGCTCCCACCTACCATTTGGGAGGTTCTTGGTTCGGTTCCCATGTGCCTCCTAAAGGAGACAGCGAGCTGGCATGACGCAGCAAGCTGACACAACAAGATAACACAAAAAGAGACACAAGAAGAAAAACATAATGAGAGATGCAACAAAGCAGGGAGCAGAGGTGGCTCAAGTGATTAGGTGCCTCCCTCCCACATCAGAGGTCTCAGGTTCAGTTCCCGGTGCCTCCTAAAGAAACAAAGAAGATGAACAGACACAGCAAGTGCAAACACTGAGGGGGCGGGAATAAATAAACAAAATAAATTTAAAAAAAAAAATTCTTAGGCTGTTCCCTAAGTTGCCTGAGGTTCGTGTTCATTTTAAGAACACCCGAGAAACTGCCCAGGCCATCAAGGGTATGCATATTCAAAAAGCCACCAAGTATCTGAAAGAAATCACTTTTGCAGAAGCAATGTGTGCCATTCCCTCATTACAGTGGCCATGTGGGTGTGCCCAGTCCAAACAGTGGGGTTGGATACAGGGAGCGTGGCCCAGAAAGAGTGCTGAATTTTTGTTAGACAGCTTGAAAATGCAGAAAGTAATAACTGAACTTAAGGGTTTAGATGTAGATTCTCTGATCATTGAGCACAGCCAGGTGAACAAACCCCCAAGAGGCCCCTGGTACTTACAGAGCTTGTGGTAGGATTAACCTACACATGAGCTCCCCCAGCCACAAGACGCTCCTGACTGAAAAAGAACAAACTATTCCTAAACCAGAAAAGAAGGTAGCACAGAAGAAAAAGATATCCCAGAAGAAACTGAAGAAACAAAAACTTAAGTCTCAGGAATAACTTCAGCATACAATAAAATGCAAATAAAAAGTTTTAAAAAAAATTATTAGGGGAGCAGGTGTAGCTCAGTGGCTGAGTGCCTGCTTCCCCCATACAAGGTCCCAGGTTCAATCTGTGGTACCTCCTTAAAAAAAAAAAAAGCTTAGTCCAACCTTTATTGGGATAATTCATTGTATTGGTATTCAATTACCAATACGTTAACCTTTAGACCTCAGGACTTAATTTTATCTATAATTCACCTACCCTCTCTTCTAAAAACACAACTCATAATAATAAACACAGCAATACATGTTTATTTTCCTAAGTCTTCTAATCGTATATAATCTTCCTCTTGTCAAATAATATTCATCCCTTAAAAACTAATTTCTTCACTTTAGGTTCAGATCTTAAAGCCGGTTGAGTTCTTCAGTTACAGGTATACAGGACATAAGATCTGGACCCCCCTAGGCTGGGTGAACTCTTCCTCTGTTATACCCACAGTAGCCAAATGACTTCTTTTCCCACTATGGAAAACCACAGATGACTTCTCCTAATGATTTACTATGGCCCAACCCCCAACCCAAAAATCAAAAAATTGAGTTGAATGAGAAATAAGAAAGAATGGTGGCCAGTGGTTATGAGATCGGGGGGAGGTATTTCAGTTTATTTTCTTAAGCCAATTAACGATGAAGCGGTGTAGAGGGAAAGAAAGACACAACATGTCCATGAAAGACATTTTTCCCAGATAAATGGCCAGATATCAGATTCTGTAATAAGTACTTCCACCTATCAAAACACACACACACACACACACACACACATTAACTTTGGGTGGGAAAGGAAGATATAGATCTTAAAACACAAGGTAAGATTTAGAAAGCCTGTGGGTATCACAGGATTTTGGAGCTTCAAATGGCCCTTAGAAATCATCTAATCCAGACATTGCAAACTCAGGGTCCATGAACTGGATACGGTAGGCAGAGGTATTTGCTTGGGCCTGCAGATTTTTTTTCTTAAATGAGTCAATATTTTAAAGTAGAGAAAATTCACATAAAAATCCAGATTTGTGGCTTCTCTGAAAAATTGGAAGATCTGGGAGCATTGGCCCCCCTTGCCCAAATGGCAGCCGTGAGCTGGAGCTAAATTTCAAGTGCCCCCATTAGAGAGGGTTAGAGCTCCCCCATTTGCCATAGTCCCCACCACTCCCTCTTATTCTACAATACAAAGGCTGGGTATCAAAAATTAAATAAAAATAGAGGAACACTGACTGTTTACATCCATCTTTTATTTGTTTCAAAGATTTATTTATTCCCACCCCCGCTTGTTTTTGCACTCGCTGTCTGTCCATTTCCTGTATGTCCTTCCATGTCCACTTGTCTTCTCTTTAGGCAGCACCAGGAACAAATCCTGGGTCTTTCCAGAGCAGGAGAGAAGCACTCAATCTCTTGTGCCACCTCAGCTCCCTGGTCTGCTGCGTCTCTTGTCCCTCCTCTGTGTCTCTTTTCGTTGCGTGATCTTACTGTGCCAGCTCTCAGTGCAGGTGGGCACTCCACGTGGGCGAGCACGCTGCACATGCCAGCTTGCCTTCACCAGGAGGCCCTGGGAATCGGACCTCCTGTGTGGTAGACAGGAGCCCAATCGCTTGAGCCGCATCCGCTTCCCCTTACATTCGTCTTGCTTCACCGATTTATTGTTCCTGCCACTCCCTGCAGGCATTTGGGTTTACAAATTCTGCTCTAGTTGAACCCCCTCATTTAGAAAGGAGCAACTTAGGCAAGGTGGGAAAGTCATCTATAAACTCATTCCTCTCCAAGTTATATTTTCATACATAGGGGATCATGGTCTTCATGACAACTACAGATTATGCACAACTAAATTTAGGCTGTGTCAGAGTCTCTGGGGAAAAAAAAAGTTGAAAGCTCAATCACTTTATTTATACAGTGGCAAAAAAAAATGAGGGGAGGGGCAAAGAATGATGGCCTAGTTGTCAGAATGAATTTGCTGCTTATTTTAGTTTGGTACAGATGGTTTAATATGCCCAGACTTTAGCATAACTATCTTTCATTCTGAGGGCATGAGGAGAGGACATATATAGATATGCAAATACTTCTAAAGATGAGGCTGGATGGAAACAGAACAGGTGAAAAAGGGGCAGAGGTGGAGAAATACCTCTTCAGAAAATTTGACTGATAAATGGAAAGGATGTGACTAAGCTTTATTAAATGTTTGCACGTACCTTAGATACCTTCCATATTTGCCTCATACAACCCTCAGAGCAGACCAAGGAAGGTGGTGTATTTCCCCTACTTCCACCGCACAAGCAAGATCCTGGGGTTCAGAGGCAGGCAAATTTGAAGATGACCCAGCTATTCAATCAAGGACCACACTCAAATTCAAATACCAATGCACACGGTGATAATTTCATAAGAGCAGGGAACCTGGAACTGCACCCAGAGGACCTCAATGATACTTGTTGGGTATGCCTGCCTATCGCCAAGCCCAGCAACTGCTATGTACAAGGGCTTTCATAATGTCAACATTTGAACAACCGACAAAATTAATTCCTTTAGGCAGTTTCTTAATAAAGTTAAGGAAGCTTTGGTTGACTACTAAGCAGGTGTTTAGTAAGGAAATTAATAAAAATCTTTCTCTAAATCTCTCCTTTAGAATTGTTGAAAAAATTAGTAGCCATGGATTTGGCTGAACATACACACCAAAAGCATGTTTGCTAATGAATAAGAATAATAACTAAAATCAAAATAAGAAGTAATTCAAGAATGGGATCTTTTGAAGAGGCAGGAATTTGATTTAAAATTCATTTTTTCTTATAATGAAACAGTTCTTTAACCACAAAACAACATTTATAATAATGCAGAAGAA
Organism: Dasypus novemcinctus; assembly: GCF_030445035.2. Classification (NCBI taxonomy): domain Eukaryota; kingdom Metazoa; phylum Chordata; class Mammalia; order Cingulata; family Dasypodidae; genus Dasypus; species Dasypus novemcinctus. Next base: position 41,261,032 of record NC_080676.1, read on the forward strand.
TATGGTTCCAAATAAAACACACCCCCCATTTTAATCACGGCTATTATTTTTGAAAATGAAAATGGCTGAGGTCATTGTAATCTATTTTAAGGTTTTCATGGGTTGGTGGTATTTTTTTCCTGGCTTTGAGCTCTCCACATTACCAACTAAATGTACAGCTTTCACTATTCACCCTTCCAAATCCCACTCTTCTTAATAATATACTTTATACACACAAATTAAAGTGAATTCCACTTTCTTTTCTAACAACTACATAGGGGGGCCCACACTTTCAAGAGAACTACAAGATACTTTAAAAAAAAATAAATTGTGCACTTCTTAGAATAAGCATGTTCCTATCTGCATAAAAATGCTGTGTGAATGCTCATCAGAGTGCTGGGAAGTTGATAAAAATGTAGGATTCATGTGGTTCTTTTCATTAAGTAATATGAGGATAACGTCTGTGTATCTATTCCTTCCAAATTATAAAGACAACACAGATACAGGGGGAAAAAAAATGCCTGGAAGCAAAACTCAATTTGAACAAAGTTCTATAGCCACCCGTACCTATCAACAGGTATCTGTATACCTGTATATCTATTTAGGACACATCAGTGAAGTTCTTTCTTTAAGACCCAGCAGGCAAAATCGTGGAATATCTAAAGGCACTACAGTTACACAGTCAGGCCTCCCTTTAGATGTGATTAATATTTCACTGCCTCTCTGAACCTGACTTGGTTTTTTATTATATTTCACTATCATGTCACAAAGAACAGCACAAGATTATTCTAAATAGCTCCTGCCAGCCAGCTACACATGAAAGAATGTCTTTGCAATACATGCGTATTGTGGTATTCTGGCTATTAAAATGCTGTAAGCTCTGTTTATTTGTTTGTTTTTTAAAAATCAACTTGGGAGCCCAATGTCATAAGATGCTGTAGCATTTATGAAAGAGGTGAAATAATTTTAAACACAGACACACAATGAGTTTATTTATTTAGAAACTTGTTAAATAGAGTCTGGGAATTCAAATATTCAATGTTGACATTGTACAGAACTGGACGGTAGCCAGAATCTAGTCTCTAGAGGGACCCATTGGACAAGGAATTCAGGCCTTTTTCTCCTCCCACTTGAGCTAAATAGGTAGAAGCCATTAGTTATACCCACAGCAATATCTAAACCGCACTCAAATAAGCTGCCCCAGCCAGGGCACTTCAAAAGAGGGTAAGTGTGTTTAGCTTTTTAGTGCTGAACTAGAGCAATATGTCACACTTTTGAAAGAGTTTTGTAAACAGTTTCTTCCCTATGTAGAAACATCTCTGAAGTTTCTTGTATGGCATGTAAGCAAAGGTAATTAACAAGGATTACATTTTTTTCACGTACTGGGGAAAAAAATAATACCAATCTGTGTGTAAACTGGAGATCTGGAATAAGAAACACACCGATTTCTCTCCTCCTTTCTCCCTCTTTTGTTTTCTGTTAATTTTGTCCCCTTTTTATCCTCTGCTTCACACTTGTTCTCACTACACAGCCAATTTCCTTGAGAATTCCCTAGTAAACTCGGAAGGCCAGTAGAGTGGGAGGGGGGATCTAATTTTAGAAGGAAGACCGTAGCAATTGGAGTGGGTAAGTAGGGAGGGCACTAATGATTCATACTGGGCCTCCCAGGAGAAAGAAAAGCAGACCCCACGGATATTTTATAAACTGCCTAGAGCAGCGGCTTCCAGGCAAGGAAGGGTTAACCCAGAAGTCCAGGGAAATAGTGCCTGGCATCATTATAGTGTAACTGTCTTCCTCCGGCCCCCCTCCTCTCCCCCTCCCCCCCACTAGGCTGGGAAGGTGAGAAGGGGCCTGCCCTGCCGAGTAGAGAGAGAGGGGGAGTGTGTGCCTGCCTTCCGCACATGTGTTCCTCGATCCGGGACGTGTGACTGTGCGTGCGCGCGTGTGCATGTGTGTGTGGACGGTCAGCGCAAACCCGGCTCCAAGGGAAGCTGGGCTCAGACGCGCAACACCTAAGAGGTTGGAGAAGGAAGTAGAGTTCTGGCCAAAGCTTCGGAGCCAAGAGCTGGGCAGCCAAAGGAGAGAGTTTGGGGGTACCCCGAGAGCGAGCACTGCTTCCCTGCTCGCTGGGGCCTCTCCAACCCCACCCCTCACCCCCAACAGGACCCAATTCCTCCGCACCAGCAGTTTTGCCATGAGGGGTGGGACGGTGTACCCACCTCTTAGGAATAGGCACTGGGTACACTGGGAAGAGGGTAAGAGCTGACCGCCAGAAGATGGCAAGTCAAGCTTCCCTGCCCCCTGCCCCGCTTCCGGCGGAGGCAAAGTGAAGAGAGCTGCGGGGGAGACCGACTGCAGCGGCTGGTGTTTAGGGGGCAGCAAGTCGACGCTCCCTTGCACTCTTTGCCCTCCTTGCCCAGGAAGCAAGGAGCCAGGGTCCCCAACTGTGGCCTTCCTACACTAGACCACGTGTGCAGCCTCGGACAACCTGGCCCCAACTTCTAAAAATAAAATAAACTCCCGAAAGACACGACGTTTAAAGAGAAACTTCTTACAGATTGCCTCCAATTTAAAAATAAGAAGAAACCAAAAATTTCGTGGGACGCCGAGGTAGTTTCCATCTGATAAGCGTCCTGCGTGTTGAACGTCTGCCTGCAGAGGAGGCCGGACCCCGGGGGTGGGCAGTGAGACCTCAACTGGGAGGCCCTCGAGCTGGGCTACCCGGCAAAAGACACACTCCCTCAAACTCACGTACTCATACACACGCTCGCACGCTCACACCGTCGCCAAAAACTGCAACTCTTCAGTCCCTATAAATGAAAACCAGAGAAGGAAGCCTCGATTTCCTTTTCCATTAGCCCCTGCAGCTAATGAACCATCCCCTTCCCCAGTGTTGGGGGGAGGGGGGCGCAATGAAAGGGTAATTAACCTTCCTCTAAACACAGATTTTTCTTTTCTTTTCTTTCTTTTCTTTTTCTTTTGCGAAACACATCGAAATGCTGCAGGAAGATTGCGCTCCAAGTGCCAAATACAATAAAGAAGCCTAAGCTGGGGTAATGGTCAAGTTATGGCAAATAAACCGTCTTCCTAGAAGGGGCCTCGGCCTCTGTCAGGCGAGCATTTTTTCTCCCTCAAAAGGAGTCTGAAACAAATAAATGTGTTTTGTTTTAAATAAAGCTGGGTTTTAATCTGGGTTTTGGGGGATTTATTTTTTTAAGAAGGAAAACCCGAATGGGTGGACGTAACGGGAGTGCACCTCCTATATCTTAGGTATTGGGCTGCTAAGGTAGGAGTTTAGGACCGGAGAGGTCCAGCACCTACTTTTCCCACTTCAGAGCTTGTTTCTTAACAGAGATCAAGTGTAGAAGTAACAAGTGCCCCACTTGCCGCGGTCTTGCTAATCTCATCGCCTTCTGCCTCTTTACGAGACTTCTGGGGGGCCGGTAGTTAAGGGGGGTTACACAGCAAATCGTTCTTTGCTGTGATTGAAACCCTGCCTGATGTGACTTTGGAGAAGCGGGGTGAGGAGGATCCTTCGATGTTTGAGATTCTGAACGTGTTGGGCAGACCCAATATTGCTTCCTTCCCATACATCAGGAGAATAACAATTGCAATTGGCATTTCTGGCGAGGCCCAGGTGCTCTCTTAGCTGCCCAAGAAAATGGCTGAGAAGCCTCCCGGCACTGCCAGCGACTGCCTGGCTTTTAGTTTTCTTTTCTTAAAGATGGGAATAAAAGCCAAGGGCTTTAGACAGTACAAATGTCAATCTTCTTGCTTTTCCCTTCTTTATTTTTAAATTAAGTTTTAAAATCCTCCCAAATGATTTGCAGCGAATTTATCGGTCTCAACTATTGTGTAAAAAGCAAACCCTACAAGGTGGAGACTGGGTTGTGCAGTCATTTCTGGGTGTAACTACAGGGGATACTTTTAGGGTCTGTAGTTCCTGGTCTCGGCCCACAGGCTCCTGCACAGGAGCCAAGACTGAGTCCGGATTTACGACTACCAAAGAAATTTAGAAATGACAAAAAGAATGGCAAGCCATCGAAAACAGCTGTTTCTACGACTTTTTCCATTGTTTACTTTTGCAACGAAAAAGACAGAATTTATTTTTTAAAAGTATGATGGTCACACTGCCCTTCCTAACCCAGCAAAAAGAAAGCAGCCAGTGCAGACTGAGAGGCGAAGTTTTCGTTAGACTATTCCACCGCAGGGGTCACAGACCATCTCCGCCACGCGCTAGGAAACTCGCGCGCTACTCGAGGAAAGGAAATAGCGCTTTAAAATACAAAAACCCGTAGTTTTGATATGATTTCCTTTATTACCCAGATTGTAACTGAAGAATTGCATAAAGCAGCGCTTCTGTCAGAAAGGCAGCTGCGGCGACAACAGCTGGAGTAGCGTAAGCGGGAACCTGAAGCTCAGCAAGAAAAGTTTGTAAATGTTCCGATTTAGTTATCAGAAAGCGACAGCGGCCTCCTTAGAGAGACGATACACAAAATAATCCATCAAATGAATGACAAGTGTCAGATCAGTTCGGAACACTGATTTAAACTGGATGTTGAGTGGGTGTGCGCGCGGGGTATTTTAATTACGATAGCATACCTCTCGTCAATTAAAATAGTTGGCAAAGTTGCTCAAGAAAATTCGAAGGTTTTTGTGCTCTGCTTTCACTTTGGCGGATATTGGGCAAAGAGGCTTCGGCTTTCATTTCACCCAACTTAGGCAAGGCTGAAATAAGCTCTCCCCACTCCCCACCCCCCCCCACCCTCCCCCCCCCACACACACACACACTTCTAACCTTTAGCCGGAATTGAAGCCCCTAGGCCTCCAAGCATAGGTATATTTTTTCACCCGCGAATGAAAATAAAAACAGCGGCTTCATATAAAAACAAACAGGAAAAAAGGACTTCCATTGGCGCGCTTTGACACTGTCGCAGCGAAGTGAAATGAACATTATCCCAAAGAGAAGCAGATGATTAATGACTCAAAGAGCCCCGTATTTACGTTGATACCTAAGACTCGGGCGAAAGGAAACGTTTTGGGAAGACCGGGAGTGCTTGGGTGAGGACTGGAAGGTCACTTACGATGCCAGCATCTCGCTGGGCTAAGCGCGGACTCCCACCAAACCCAGCCGAGAGGTCGCAGCCTTCCGCGCGGCTGCTGAGAGGACGCCGGCGGCTAGGAGTGGGAGCACCGTGATTTTGGTCCTAAAGTGCGAGGGAGAAGGGGGAAGACAGGGAATTTCACTGCGGAGCAGCATCCCACTCTCCAGCTCTGTCTCTGGTCCACAAACAAAACAATTAGAAAGCTGCTTTCGGTGAGTCCAAGTGTGGGAGTGCGAGAGACTGCCGGTCCTCTCCCTAGGCAGCCGCCACCCCACGTGCTGACACCTGGTGCTGGAGCGCTCTGGGCTGCTCCGGGTCTCGGCGCCACGAGTCCCCTTAGACTTGAGGTCGAAGCGTTTGAAGAGACCAAGCCCTCTCGCCTAGCCTTGGCTGAAGCTCACGCCATCTCGGACAGTGTTGGGTTCGGCGGGCAATGCCGGTGGAGTCACCCACCAATTTTGCAAGAAGAGTTGGGGGTGAGGAGCCCGCCGCCTCCGCCCCGAACCCAATCGCCCTCGTCTCGCGTGACCAAGGCCTCTCCACGCCAGGCAGGCAGGGGGCGCCGGGGAGGGTGAATGACCCGGGCCGGGAGCTGCACTAAGAGGGAGAGCAGAAGGCTCCCCCGCGTCCTACGCTTGGCCCTACGCTCCGGCAGTCCGCCCCCTGGGGGTCGATCGGCCTCCCGCCAACCCCGGCCTCGCCGGCCTCAGCGCGCCCTTTCGGCCCTTTCTCCTCGGCGGCTGTCACCACTGGCTGCGCGCCCTCCACTCCCGGCTCTCTACGCGCCCGACGGTCCTCTTCTGTCCTCACCTACCCGCGGCTCGGCGGAGCCGGTCGCGCTGCTCTGTCGGTGATGCACACCCCCCACCTCAGCCCCCTCCTGCAGCTCCCTCCACCCACCCCGCTCCAGTCCCACAGCCGCGCGGCGCACGCGGGAGAGCACCGCCGAGCCCACAGCGCCCACTACAGCACCCGCGGCTCGGCGCAGCCCGCCCGCCCGCGCAACTTCCAGCCGCCGTCTTGCAACTTTTCCCAACTCCTCCGCCGCCGCGGGCCGCCGCCGTGGCCGCCACCGCCACTGTGACTGCCTCCGAGCCTGCCACCCAGCCCAAACCCCAGAAACAAACCAAAGCTCGAAACTGCTACTTTCTCCTGCTCGCTCCTCAGCCTCCCCCCTCTCCCCCCTCCTCCCGCACTCGGGAATAGCTGGTTGGCCAGAGGCGACTCTCCCCCGCCTGGGGGAGGGGAGAGAAGGGGGAGACGCTCTCTCCGTTCCTCTCCCCCCACCCCACCCCTTCCCGCTCGCTCTCGCGCTCTCTCCTCCCTCCCACCCCCGTCTCGGCTGCCCCCACCCCCACCCCCACCCCGGGGCTGCCACAGCTGGTCGGTGCGCGGGGCTGAGTGCAGCCCCCGCACCTCCCGCACCCAAACCAGGAGCGAAAGCGCGGGCGCCCCGGCGCGGAGGCTGGGACCGGCAGGTTGCTGGGGCTGCGCTGTGCCTCTCCGCCCGGGCCCCGGCGCAAGACGCAGCCCCGCGCTCCCTCCCGGAGCGCTGGAGACAGATATGCAAGATGGCAGAGGAGGGGAAAAGCCAATAGAAAAGGGATATTGCACCTACTTGTGGCCAGTTTCCTTGCCCTGCCTTTGGATCTCATGCTGTGCCCAGTCCTGCAGCCGCTGGTGTGTGGTTGGGTTTTTTTTTTTCTTGGATCTTTTCCTTCTTTTGCTCTCCCTCTCGCTCCCTCCCCTCTCTCCTCTCCTCTCTCTCTCCCTCTCTCTCTCTCTCTCACACACACACTCACACACACACACTTCCACACACTCACTCTCTGTCTTTCCCTCTTTCACTCTCTCCCTCCCTCTCTCCCTTTCTCTCAATCCGCACTCGCTATCTCTCCAGCATTGTCAGTTTGGACACCTTCGCACATGCGCGCTAGACGCCCCTCCAACATCTCAGCGCCGCCAAAAAAAGTTTGGAGCGATTTATCACTTTGATTTGGAGATCTTGTCAGATGGCAATCGCCGAGGAGGCGGAGAAAGCGAGCCGCGGGGAGGGCGGCGGGGAGGCGGGGAGCTAGCGCGGGGAGTCTGAGGGGAGCAGACATCTCGCCCAAAAAAGAAAAAAAAAAAAGAAGAAGAAGAAATGAAAAGGCTCGGGCGGAGGATTACGTGTTGGAATCACCAATAAGCCTGTATCATTACTATCATTTTCCTCCACCATAAATTACAGAAAACTATCTGTACCATCCATGGAAGACAGTAAAAATTGAGGGGGGAAACTTTTAAAAATCTTTCCCAGACTTAAGAACTAGAAGAAGGGCTGGGCCCTGCGCGAATGACCCAGGAGAAAGTGAGAATCATCCCAAACTCCGGGAAATCTGCTGCCGCTGCTGCTGCTACTGCTACTGGAGTTATTGCGGCTTCCGCTTTCAGAGATGGAAGCAGAATAAATAACCGTTTCTTTCTGGATTTGAGGTGTAAAACCAATGATTTTTTACATTCTTGGAACATTTCAGTAGTCTATTCCCACCAAGTAGCAGTAATCACTCTTAATCCCAAAGTCCGGGCAGGCGAGGACATTTGACATCCAAGACCTCCTGCCTTCCCCCGTCCGATGTCACCTTCCGGCCTCTCCCACCGCTGCCCCCGTGGTCTCCTGCTGCAGCTCAGCTGCCTGCCATTTTCATTCACTCGCTTAAACCCACAGTCTCCGGGGTCACAAGGGGGGGGGGGGGGCTTCTCCCCATCCTTAAAAAAGGTATTGTTGAAATTTGCTTTAATTACAGAAATGAGTAAGTCCTAAAGGGACTAGCTCTGCTCAAGGTATGAATCAATCCCAACTATGTATAGATTTTTTCCTGGTACAACCTCCTTGAATTAAACAGTTTTGTTCAATACCTTCCATACGCTATTTATGTCCCCATTAATATCTGTTGCAAATCCTGCCAGACACCATAAAAGAAAATTACAATCTTTTCAGCTTCCTTGCTGCGACAATACATCCTTAGTGTTCAACTTACAGGAAAGGGAAAAGAAAAGCAGATCCTGGGCATGAGTTTGGCAAAGGCAGGGGAGGGGAAGATCATTGATAATGCCCAGTTGTATCTGTTGGCATTAATTATCAAAACGAGGGCTGGAGATGTGAAAAAAACAGGTAGAAAGATTCAACTGGAAAGCCCATCGATGGCCCACAAATATCTTTTTTCCAGGAAACCAAAGCTCAAAGGATTATCTGGTCTTTGAACTTTCGCTGGTCCGCTAAGGATGCCCACTATTTTTCTTTCTCCATAGCTGCGTAATTCAAGGGGCATTTGTCTGAAGATAAAGGTCCCTGGAGAGCAAAGCTACAGGTCCCGAGGGAGACAGATTTGCAATGTTGAAATCTGAGGAAGGGAAGGGGGAGGTGGAGGAGAGAATTACAGAGAGCAAGAGTAAAATAACTTCCAAAGGAGAAGGCTCTGGTGACCAAGCACATGGTTACAAGAGAATTCTCTCACCACCACCACCACCACCCCACCACCCCCGGCTAGAGAGGCACTGGGTTTTTTTCTAGACTGCAATTCCTGTTGCCAAGTGCGTCCAGGTGGGTGTGCTTACACATTCGGCATGCGGAAAAAAACACCACCAGCTACTACAATATTGTGGGTGTGGGTTCCCAAGCGTCTGTGACTCCAAAAATTCTCCAAAATTTTAAATCAATTAGCTCCGTTCAGATTAAGCCGTCTGGCCAGTAAATGTCCTCAGAGGAAAAGGGGAAACGGGGCTAACCTCCTAAAAGGAGATAAAATCTCTGGGGGAGGAAAACACAGCAAGACACCTATAGAAGCTGCTTCAGATCCATGTGCGGGCTCTATGGGGACGGTCGCCTAGGCCAGAGGGCTGGCCGGCAGGACTGGGGGATCAGCCCTTCCCGGTTGTGGGAATAGAAAGGGCTTCTAAGAATTACAGCCTTGACCTCCGAGGTGGGGAGCTGGAGCTGCCGCGGCTTGGCACCCAGTGACCGCGCAGCGCCCTAGATAGAACGAGACTCCGCACCCCAACCTGGGACATTTCATTTCACCTCCTGACCCCTGGGAATTATTAATTTGAAAGGGGGAGGCGGTTCCGTTCTCCGCTCCACTCCGCACGTTAAGTTCTTTCATCTCAAGGAAAAGGGGTCTGTCTACATGTGGGTACTCTTGCAGAGGGGAGGTTAAGAGAAGTGGCAGGGAAATTTCTGGAAAACCAAGGGATCATGGAACCAAACCCCGAGATTAAACACAAGACCCACATGTGCAACTGGGATGTTTTTGTTGAGAAATTATAAACCACGTGGCCGACTAGGGGGGTGGGGTGGGGCTGTGAAGGGAACTCGGTGGGAGGTGAAAGACTAAAGGGAATTAAATCAGAGTCTTCCAAACCCCAAATTTAGAAGTCCCTGTCTTCCAAACTTCTAGATGGAGGGGAGCACGGCTGGAGCACCCTCCTCTCCTGGATTTTAAAGTCCCTGACGGTCGTTGTCCCTTCTGCGCACCGGTCTTCATGCCTGTTATTTCCAAGAGTTTCAGAACGCGATTAACAGCTGCGCATTTCTTATCCCGTCCAGAGGGGAGAGATGCCGAGCGAATTCAACCTCTTCTAACTGAAATAAATACAAACTCCTCTCTGCACTCCGCCCCCCTCCATCCCCCGCCATGGTCAAGGCTTGGTGAAGAGACAGGCATCATTTTTTTTAAAATAAAAGTATTCACGGTACCATTACTTTTTTTTTTCAAACCTGAAAGCTGGTTTCTTCTCTTCAGCCTTTTTCTTTCTCTCTCTCTCTTTCTTTCTTTCTTTCTTTGCCGTTTGCTTTTTGCCCTGAGTGTGTGTTAATAAAAGAGCTAAATTGCTGGTTCAAGTGTATTTAACCTGATGGAGCAAACGCCCAGCCACAACCCGCCGCGCTCCCAGCCCGCAGCGCCATGGCCCCTAAGTCCCTGCGGGTTCCTATTCCCAAGTGCCTGTTTCCCGTCAGCACCACCTGTCTCAAGTCCCAGCCGTGGGACCCGAGCAGGTGACTGACTTTCTGTTCAACGGCCCCTGGAGTTCCCGGAACCTTCTGACGGGTCGTCTAAGCTGTCGCTGGCCCAAGAGAAAAGAGGCCTCCAACAAGTTGGCAGAGCGGCCCTCGTTCCTCGTCCTGCCCCCACCTGCCCCTTTCTCTCTCCGCCTGAAATTCGTTTCCTTGAGGGGGCAATTGCATGGGTCCCAACGTTTTCATGAGCTTCCTCCCACGGAAGCGGGCATCCTGAAAGATGTGTCTGGTTGGAAAGTCGATGAGCTTATGGATTGTTTGAGTGTGCTTGCTTTATTATTGCCGATTTTTTGTTTCAGTTTTTTTGTTTGTTTTTGAATTTCTGTTTTTTGTTTGTAAAGGATAACCAGGGAGATCGAGGTGGGCATTGAGGGGAAGTTGGTTAACTTAAGAGGAGGAGAGACACGGACAAGTACACCACTTCTCCAGTTACGGTTTTTTAAATTAATGCTAGAAACGGTAAAGAACAGAATTTCAATACATTCCATGCAATAGGAAATTTTCCTTGCCCCTCACATTATAATTGAACCAGCCTCACCGTATCTTTAAAAGAAAGTTTGAATTCTTTATGGAGGTATTCGTGGCCTATTGTCTTTGTGCAGTGAACTTTACATCGTGCTATTCAATCGCAACCTATATTCTCCTGGCTACCAGCGAGATTAATTTAATCATTGTAATGCAATTATTAATACTGTTTACCCAACGCTGGGTTTCAGGTTGGCTGTTAAGAAATTAAACTCTCACTGGGTGACCAGAGCTAGGCAGGGGTTTCTTCATGTTGAAATGAAACAGTCCTCTTTATTTAGTCTCAGAGCTCCAGCTTTCGGCCACGGGCTCAATTAGCCAAAATGGAAACAATTTTCATTCATTGCAATAACTCACTGTTCTGGAGATCGCTTTCAAAACATACACTTTATTATTATACGCTGACCTTGGTGGCGTGGAGTGGCAATAAAAGAAAGAGTCAGGGAGATCTATCTAGCCCCCTTGGGCTATAATTATTAGAAATTAATTGGGTTCAGGACCCTGGGTAGCCTAGCTAAATTAATAGCTTGTCTAGTGGTTTAAATCCGAATTTTCAGTCCACAGGAGAGAAAGGGAGAGAGTCATAGACATGAAATGCAGACCCAAGGGACGCCTGAGTTTACTTGCAAGACACTCGTCTATTAAATAGTGTCCAGAATACATTTGAGTTGGGGAGAGTGGGCCGGAGAAGGAGGGGGCGGGGACGAGAATAAAGAAAGGAGTGAGAGGGGAGGGCGGCTGTGAGTGAGCGAAAAGGTCTCGAGTTGATTTTATTCGATTTTTCTTGCCTGCATTGTTTTCGGGAGGGGTTGCATTTAGGGGTTAAAATAAAAAATAAAGATCCCGTGTACTCGGAGCTGTCGTGCCGGAGTAAAAGTGAAAAGGGAGCCTTAGGCAAAAGGAAATTACTGCGAGCCCGCGTGACCTTTCAGGGAGGTAATCAATCAAGTGATCAACAGGGATATTTATCATCGCTATATAGGACTACTTCACCCTGCACCGGCGGGGGGAGGGCGAGGAGGTTGGAGACACGCGCACAATCTCACTCACTCATACACACACACACACACACACACACACACACAAAAGTTTGGACAAACCCGATAAGCCTTGAGACAAAACACGCAGGCTTCAATAAATATTAAGACCGCCCGTTTTGACTGACATTCTGGAAGAAACACACTCGCGCGCGCACACGCAGGGGGAAATGCGCACATCCCCGCAGCAGCCGCGGCTGCCGAATTTCCCGGCTGAAATGCCTGCTGCGTTTAGGTGTTAACTTTAAACTGTCCGCTGCGCTCTGCCCTGAAAGGGAAGCTCACGGTGAAATGTGCTTCAGCAGACCGCTAGGCTCCGGGCTGCGCCGGGCGGGCGAGGCGGGCAGCCAACTCCACTTCCGCGCCCACCCCGGGAAGGGCCGCCTCGCCCACAGGGGATGCGAGACGGCGGAGATCACCTCTCCCAGCCGCGCGCGGACGCCCAGGTCAGGGACACCCAGGCAGCCTCCTCTTCCTGCGAAATCCTCGCGCTGCGCGGGCGGCACGGCCCCAGCGAGGCGCGCGGGGCCAGCCGGCTCCGGCGAGCGCGCGCCGCGAGGCTTCCGCGGCCGCGAGTTTTCTGCCCAGTTACCCTCAACCCTGTAAAACTCGCCGTTTTGTAAATTGCGTTTGTTGCCCTGGGTTTCTTAGCAAATCGTTAGGTTTTACAATCCTGTTCCCTCCCTCCAGTCCTTCATAACCTGCCCCCCCCCCCCCAATTTAGAAGTGTATTTAAGGGGGCGGGAGGGGGTTCAAGGTGGCTGGCTTTTAATAATGATGATAATATTAAATAGTCGACTTAAAATCTAGGCCCTCGAGGCCTTGGCCCAACTCGGGAATTGTAATCAACAGTTCTTTCGAGGGAAGGTCGGGCTGATTACTGGCCCACAAGGCTGGGGGACTATTTCCCCAGGGTTTTATGAAACGCAGGTTGGGGTGATGCGCGCCGCCTCCCAGGTAGCGAGCGCCGCTCCCGCGGTGTGGGAATGTGGGGCCGCGCCAGGGCCGCGCCGCTTGGCACCAGTTGCCGAGCTCGCGCTCCCCCGCCCGCCGCGCCCTCCGCCCTCTGCGGGCTCAGCGCGGCCTCCTAGCGCACAGCCTAGTCTGCGGCGCCCCCGCCTGGCTTCCCGAGCCCCGGCAGCTTGGGGTGCGCCCGCCGCCTTGGGCTCCAGCTGTGCACAGTAGCCGAGGGGGCGTGGGGATGGGGGAACAGCTGGAGCGCCCCGGGGAAGCACGGGTTGGGGTAGCAAAAAACCCAATAAGGAGGATTAAGAAGCGAGCAACTCCTGGAGCTGCTACTGGTCTAAAATCAAGAGGCGCAACTTTAGGGGCCACAGATCTCTGCCCTGTGGGAACTGGAGCTCAGGCGGGAAACCAGAACTGCTGGTGTGCGAGGCCAAGGGAACTTTGAACTTCCTTGGGTCCCTTCTACCGAACAAGGAATCGTCTTAAAAAGCGCTTCGCCTAGTCTGCTCACTTTAATGAGCACATGTTTCACCTGGGGAGCTTGTTAAAATGCAGATTCTGATTCAGCAGATCTGGGGTAAGGCCCAAGAGTGTGCATTTCTAACAAACTCCCAGGTGCAGCGGAGGCTCCTCCAAGTGTGATCCGCGGGCCAGTAACATCAAGCATCACCTGGGCTTTATTAGAAATAGAGACTCTTAAGCCCCCACTCAGACCCATAAATAAAAACCAGCATTTTATCGGGTGATTCGTTTGTGTATTGAAGTTTGAGGAGCCCTGATCTTAGAATGTGGTTGTCCAAATTTCCTTAAAAGGAGAATAATCTGGTGAGTTTCCCCACCCACCCAGATTAGTACACCTTCATGCCTTGGGCACGGGGAGGATGAAGTCGATGAACCTAGTCCTTTAAAAGCCTCATCATCTCTAGCCCATGATGGAAACTCTTGCCCCACTTAGCCGTTGCCCACTGGGCTCAGGGGCCAAATGCTACCGGTACAGCTTTCCTTGATCCTGACCCGGTTGGCACTACCCATCCCCCGCCCGTAATATCTGTGGCATTTATTTCTCCCGCCTTACATTAGAGTTCTTTGTTTCCCCTCTCAGCTCTAGACTTCCTGAAGACCTTGCCTTATGTTCTGCTAGCTTTGTTTTCTCCTCTGCACTGAGGAAATAGTAATTCCTTCCCCTGGGATTAAAGTACAAAAATTCTTTAGGAGGCAACTCACCCTGTGGTAGGCCTGCAGGCCATGCCTGGGACCCTGTGCTTTTCTCACTTTCTTGTTTCTTAAGCTCTTTACTCCCTTGCTTCCCCTAAAAAATAAAAAGTAAAAATCTTTGGGAATTGTGAAGAATTCTTCAGGAACCGTAAAGAACTGTTAGCTCTTTTCTGACTTGTCAACCACCCCTCCTGTAGACTAGTGCAATGCTTTATATCACTAGGCACTTAGCATGTTGTTGTCTTTCTCTGGAAAGTTCTTGAACTCATCACACACCTGAAATCCTGAATGAACCTAGGATACACCCAACTCTAAAGTTCTTTGTGAGAACTCTTGAGTCCTACTTTCCTCCTCTGTAAAATGTTCTAGGGAAGGAGTTCTTAATCTGGAGTAGATAGAATTCAGGGGACTATGTGGCATGTGCTTATCCTAATTTTTTTTATTCAGAGGGTTGTCTTGAGCCTGGAAGTTGTCAGCATTCTAAATGGTCAATAGCTGAAAGTTGATATCTTCAAGTTAAAAGCTAACCTTTGTGAAATAAAATCGTGGGCCCTTTTCAGGGTCTGCAAAAAAGGACACATGCCATCAAAGATCTTGGAACTTTTTTGCAAGCCATTGTTGTTGGTGTTAGGAAGAGGGCAGTATTCAGATTTCAGGGTAAGGTACATTAGATAAACTCTGGGACAGCAAGAAATAGTCGAAAGACCTTAAGAGTCAAACCTTTACAGTTTCAAATCCCAGTCCTACCTTTCACCAGCTGTGTAAACTTAGGCCCAGTACTGTGCTCCTCTGAGTCCCTGTTTCCTCCTCTGTACAATCAGAATAACTAGGTATATTTTTCTGAATTATTGAAAAGATTCAGGATAATGTCTATAAAGTGCCTAGTGAGAGTGCCTGCTATGTAGTCATTTAATAAACAGAACTATTTAGGGCTCAGAGCTCCAAACTTCTGTAATTTGACATAATGATGAGGCTGTGTTATTTGCATGTTTTGGTCAGGGGTCTTGGACACTGACTTTCCCATTCCCATCTGTAATGAGGTTTTGTTTCCCCTTTAGTCAGCAGATTGTCCCCTAGAGTAGCTGAAGTTTGAGGCCTTCGATACATATAAAACTGGCTGGTGCAACTAGATCTTACCACAGTTTGAATATGGGCAGTACTCTGTGTGTGTGTGTGTCACTGGGTTTTAGTCATACTTTTTTCCTATTTATTTATTTATTTAGGGGGGGATGTTTCTTTTTTAAAAAAAGATAGATTATACAAAATGTTACATTAAAAAGCATGAGGGTCCCCTATACCCCACTCCCCAACCCCACCCCCACTTCTCCCACATTAGCCGTACTTTTTTAAGGGATTCGTGGGTACTTGTGCTCTGGCAAATCAGTTCTTCAACACCTGGCAACTGTCGAAATGAGTCAAGGTTTCAGCCAGCTCATCCCTTACAAGGAGTTACCTGACCTTCTCCTGGACAGCCTGAGGCAACAGGACCCGGGTCACAGGCTTAGGGCCACTGAGACTCTCTTGTGCAGATGCATTGCTCCTTCCTGACCTTCTAACTGCAAGTCTTTTTCCACAATACATGCAACGTCTGAATCTGGAAACCTCTAATGTACCTGTTACCATATTTTCTCACTAGAGCACAGAAGCGACACAGACAATTCGAAGAGAAAGTCGTTTTTCATGGGTTAGTAGGTGCTTTTTTTTTTTTAAGACAAATCTCATTTTGTAGTTTTTAAACTTGTTTTTATTTCCTTTATTCTTTGTTTAGTAAGTGCTTTTTAATTCTGGTTTTCATGAATCATTTCTTGCCCTTACTTTCAATATATGAAACAATAGATTCAGAATAGATCCCTGCCAGGAAATAAAAGCTTTGTGAAATTTACATATACAGTACTTTAAAAATCTTTATTCAAACAAATTATTACAGTTGACATGAGAAAATAGAGAAATATCAAAATGAGTTAATTTGCTTTATGTACTTTCAAACTTCTAGACATAGCAGATTTTCCCCATCCTTTTAAAGCTCAAGCCATAAGGTCCGTGATGGGGCAGCTTATAAATGAGACTGCCTTGTAACAAGATCCTCTTGGTGTTCAGTAACTTGATTCCCTTGACTTGAGTCCAAGGCAGACCTGGCTACCCTCAAACTCTGCTGTAGAGTGAAGTCGAAGTTCAATAGCCACAATAGTGTGTCATACAGGTGTGCCCTGCTTTATGAAAAGCCACATCACAATGTGATTATTTGCTCCATGCTATTTTATTAAATAATGAGTTCCTCTGGGACATTTAAAATATGATTTGACTCACACACAAAAAATTGATTTATATCCACTTTTCCCAGAAACATACCTATGGAGGTAAAGTTCTATTTTTTTTAAATGTTGATGCATGTCCCATAGCAAATATTTTATAAGCAGTTTGTTTTCAAAGGTTAAGAAGAGGAAGCATACCACGGTTCTGGGATTGGAAATGAAACTATTTCTGTACAGAAGAAAAATTGTAAAGAGAAGAAACTGCAGGAACCAATCTATCAAAATATCTACTTTGAGGGCTCATGTAGATGTAACGGAAGGCTGATATATGATAGGATTTGGACATCAAACATTTTAGAAAATGTAATTCTCCTGTATTGTATTTTAATAGTAAATTTTCAAAATCAACTCTATAAACAGTCTTGGAAAAAATGCTTTTCAAACCTGGAAAAGAATTTTCTGTTGCATAAGGTGACTGAAGAATAATTCTAAAATTGGTCTGGGCTTACACCCATTCAGAAGTAATATTCTAGGTGCAAAAATATCACCATCCAACTCATATCCAGGTTTCTAGTTAGCTGGTTGGCACTGAACTGAAACTGTGAAATTGGATACAGACCATTTTGGCAACACTTATTTCTTAAGGGCTCTAGGAGAGGATTTCACTTTTGACTCTGGCGAAGTACCAATTCAGAGGTGCCATTATAGTGAATATTTTGATGCATCTTTTTCTGTTGTGTTGATGTCTTGCTGAATTTTTCACATTTGTGTCTGAAATTTCTACAGATCAATAGTCATGCATGTTTCCTCATCAAACTAAATGGGCAATCTGGAGTAGAGCAACATGCAGGCATATAGCATAGCATCCCTATATTCAAGAGCCTTCTTTTCCAATCCACCTTACACACTGATTCCTTATTAATCTTCCTAAGGACAGTACTGATGTCATTCTCCTACTAAGAATCTTCAAGGCCCCTAAATTATTTTCAGGATAAATCTCCAAATTTTTGCTTTTCATTCAAAGCTCCCCCCTCCCCCCCCCCCCCCCCCCCCCCGCATGGTATGATGTGTACAACCTACCTTTCCAAATTTATTCTCATAAACACCTTTCTCAAATCCCATAACCCAGGCAGACTAAGATCTTTGATGTTTCTGGCACATACCTCATTCTTTCCCACCTTTCTTGCTGTTTCCTCTATCTGGAATGCTTTATACTTCCTCTTCATGTTCAGTCTACCCACCTTTTGTGATCCAAGACAAACATCATCTCCTCCAGTAAACCACAGATATGTTTCTTTCAACTGGAACTAATCTCTCCCTACCACCCACCTTCAAAACCATGAAGAACATTATTGGTTTCTTTCCTCTGACATCTCTGCCTTAAATATTGATATGTCTGTAACTCTGTGATCTTTCTTAATAGACTGTATATTCCTCAGGGGGATATTTGTATCCTACTCTTCATGTCCTCCAGTGCCAAAGCACATCTTACTCAGAATTAATTGTACCTCACAAATATCAGGATTTTTATTTTTCAACAATTTTAGAAAATGTTCAGCCATTACTTTTTAAAATACTGCCTCTCCTTTAGCCTCTCAATTCTGTCTCTTACTCTCTGATTAGATATTTGTTGAATCCTCTTGCTTTCTCTTCCATGTTTCTTAGCTTATCTTTCATAAATGCCATCTATTTAACTTTTTGTGCTTAATTCTGAATAATTTCCTTAGATTTATATTCATGTCCCTCAATTCTCTCTTTAGCTATGTCTAATGAGATTTAAACTTTCAATTTTTTTTATCTCAATTATGTGTGCTTTTTAATTTCTAGAATTTATATTTGGTTCTTTTAAAAATTTGCCTGTTATTCTTTCACACTAGCTTATTGTCTTCCTGATTTTTTGTTTGAAGATTAACTTTGTACACATTTAAAAGTATCTATTTTACCTGAGAGTTCTATTATCTGAAGTTCCAGGGGGTCTAAACCTGCTGTTGTATCTACTGACCATTGCTCAGACAAATTCTTTCCCAGTATTTTAGAATTTTAGATTGTGAGCTCACCTTCAGAAATACGTTATCTGTGGGATTCCTGTTTAAAATTACTTGGAGACCTATCCTTCTAAAGTGGTTTGCACTTGCTTCTGTCAGATGCCTGGAATCATAATCAACGTTTTTGTTAATTTAATGGGCTCGGGTGTCCCAAACTATGGAGGAAGTATAAATTAAAACACCCAAAATTAGTGAGCCTATTCCTAAGAATTGTCAGAGGAGGCTTTTTTTCTTTTTGACCCAGTGCCCAGGATGAGATAGACCCTTCTTTGTTACCTCCTTTTCTACTAGACGGATGATGTTCTAGACCAGCCTTTCATTGATGGTATAGCTCTTTGAGAGTCAGCATTATGCACAGATAACAGAGTTATCAGGGCTTACAGATGTCTTAGAGCTGTATATACCCCAGAAAAAGAGGCTACTTTAGTTAAGGCGTGGCCCAATTCAGTCAGGATATATCTTAATCCTGTTACTGGAGTCCTTTATAAGCAGAGTAAAATTCAGATAGAGAGAAAGAAAGCCATGGGAAACAAAAGCTGAAGGTCAATGGAATCTGGAATAGAAGGGAGAGGCCAGGTGAGGCCACTATGTGTACAAGAGCCCAGGACCAAGGATCACTGGTAGCCAGTCCCAGTCTTCAGAGAGAGATTGCCTTGATGACGCCTCGATTTGGACTTTTTCCTAGCCTCAAAACCATGAGCTAATAAATCCCTATTGTTTAAGCTAGCCCATTGCATGGTATTTGCGTGAGCAGCCAAGGAAACTAAAACAGTGCATAAAAATACTGGGATGTCTAGACCTGAAAATACCAGTGGTGGTTTTCTTTCTGTGAATTTTGGTTTCAATTTTTTCCTTTTCTTGAATCCTTTTATTCAAAAGGAATTTCTGAGTCCCAAAACAAAGGCAGAACTGAATGTGACTTATGAAAGAAGAAACACAATAGCAGTCTTTTCACATGGTTTTTGACCAGCCTAACATTCCTCACCCTTCCTCCTTTCTCTGGCCATCAAAATCACATTCAGCTTTCAAATGTCACCCTGGATTCAGTCTTCTGACTAATTTCTAACCTCATATGCTTCTCCATAGACAACATAGCCTCTCTACTACATTAATTACTCCTTCCTCTTACAGCACTTTTACACCATCCATCTTAATTCACTTTCTTCACTTCACCTTCAATTACAATGTGTACAAAACTGTCTTCTTCAGTGGATTGTGAACTTTCTTGAGTGCTGTGCCTTGGCTCTGCATCCCCAGCACATAGCACAGTACTTGGTACATGAAAAGTCTTCAATAATGTGTTTTCTTTCAATAAAATAAACTAGGTTAGTCAAATCTTGTTTAATATTTATATGCAGTCAGTGAGCTTCTGAGCTTTTATGTTTCTCTTAGTGGCAATTTTAAAACATGGGTCCCAAATTTTTTTACACTCCTGCTATCAAGAGGTAGAATCTACATCTCCTTTCCATGAATCCACGCAGGCTTGTGACTGCTTCAGCCAGTGAGTAGACCAGAAGTGATGTTATATGACTTCCAAAACTTGGTCATAAAAACCCATGCAACTTCTGCCTAGGTTTCTTGTGACATTTGGTCTCTGAAAATTCTCTCTTGGGTATTCCATCTCAGAAGCCCATCCACATGGAGGAGACTCATGTAGATTTTCTGATCCACAGTACCAGGCAGGTAAGCAAAGAAGCCCCCAGACAATTCCAGCCCTGAGTTGTCTGAGTCACCTCTAGGCATTTAAGTCTCTCCAGCTAAGGTCAAACCATCTGCTCTGTCCTGTCTGAATTCCTGACCCACACACTCCATGAGCATAATAAAATAATTATTGCTTTATACCACTACATTTGGAATGGTTATACAGCAGTAAATAACTGGAGCATTCCCTTCATCTGGTTTGTCAGTGACAAGAACAACTATAGCTTGGTCGGTTCAGAACCCTCTAGAGGCTGGGCTGGTAGTTTATGGGAGCTCTTCTCTCCCAGTGACTGCTCCCATGCCAGGGACCAAAAGTATGCCTCAAATGGATTTTGGCTGCTGGACATGTTTTGAGCATTTGGCTCCCACCTTGTGCATTGAGTCTGCCTTACTGACCTTCTGTCTGAACCCGACCTGATTAGCTGACAATAAGGACCCCCTAATTCATTACTGCCACTCCCTTTCCTTGGGGCTAGATCTTGCCTCTGCCATCCTTCAGTTGTTGACTCTGATGCATTGCCACCTACCCTACAGCAGCCAAACCTCTCACCAAAAGCTGAGCCTCGCTGCTGCCCAGAAGCCCTGCTTCTACCCCTTGTTCAGAACTGCCTTGAAGATCAATCCCTGTCCAAGCTGCCAGCCAAGCTTTGCCTTTTTAGACTTGGTGATCTGGCATTGGGTCCTCCTTAGTGAGGGATAGCTCTTTCTTCAGCCCCTGCCATCCCACCAGAAAGGGTCCTTTCTCCTTACCAGGAGTTCATAATGAGCAGCATGGCTATAACCACCCTGTTCAGTTACAATTTGTCTCGCCCAGATCATCTAAAAGCAGACACACCTGCAGAGATATGGACCCAGAACTGTGAGCCAGTGGGGCAGTTGGCTCTCCTTGCAAGTCCAGAGCAGAGGCAAAGGGCACTGCCAGGCAGCTGTGTGGAGTTTCTGACGTCCTGTCCGAAGCCTCAGAGGTGTTGAGAAGCAGGCAGTGACAGCAGTGATGTTTGCTAGGTCAGTCCGTGCTGTGGGGTGTCCTTTCTTCTAGTTCCTAAGTAAAAATCCAAGCCTGGTTCTCTGGTCCTCTCAGAGATCTGTAGGCGACCTGATATCTTTTAATAAAACCTTTCTGCTTAAACTAGCCAGAACAGATTATTATGTGGAATTAAGAACACTGAATTTACCGTCTCCCAACATCTTGTGACTTGTGAATCATTTTGAAAATCCTAGAACTGTAGACTGCTTATTTAATTTTTGTTTCTAGGTCCTGATCCAGAGTACTATTAATATTGAAGATACATTATGAGCCCTACCATGGTATAGAAAATTAACAAGGATTATATAATGATATTAAAAACAATGACCTACCAAAGGATATGACATATTCAAATAGTACTACTTTCACCAAAGGCTTTAATGTTAATATTAATAATGTTTAAACAACAAAAGTATTAACATAGATAATGAAAGTTTTTTTAACTGCTAATAAATTTATCATTTACTTTAAAAGTTTTATCTTTATCTCCCTCTTGAAGTTTCTATTTTGGGGGAAATGTTGTTTTTTGGGTTTTTTTGCTTTTTTTTTTTAAGATTTATTTATTTCTCTTCCCCCACCCACCCCTGCCAGTTGTTTGCTCTCTGTGTCCATTCACTGTGTTTTCTTCCGTGATCACTTCTATCCTTATCAGCAGCACCGGGAATCTGTGTTTCTTTTTGTTGCATCATCTTGTTGTGCCAGTTCTCCATGTGTGTGGCGCCATTCCTGGGCAGGCTGCACTTTCTTTCACGCTGGGCGGCTCTCCTTACGGGGCGCACTACCTGTGCGTGGGGCTCCCCTACGTGGGGAACCCCCCTGCATGGCACGGCACTCCTTGCACGCATCAGCACTGCACATGGGCCAGCTCCACACGGGTCAGGGAGGCCCAGGGTTTGAACTGCGGACCTCCCATGTGGTAGACGGATGCCCTATCCACTGGGTCAAGTCTGCTTCCCAGAGGAAATGTTTTATAAGGGATTTAATATATTTTATAAAAATACAGAGGTAGTTTATGAATTTCTATTTTAGAAATGCGTGGGAAATTTTTACTGATTGGGATGCATAATCAAAGTGGTTGGAAACCACTGCTGTGCATTCAAAGAACCCTGCTTTGAAAGAGACCTTAAAGAACATTGAATCCAGTGGTTTGCAAATTTCTTTGATGGCAGAAATCTTTCTTCAAATAAATCTTACACAGAAGTCCTAATACATAAATTATATGCCTGGGTAGGGTTCCCCATCTGCTTCCCTCCTGAGTGGTTCTGGGGAGCACTACTTGCAAACTGTAGATGTACTAGACCTCTCTCAATATACTGACCAGGAAACCAAGGCTCAGAAAAGAAATGATTTGGCCAAAAGTTGTTTGATGACTGAAATGGAGCTAACCTACATCTCCTGAATCTCTTTTTGGCCAAAGACCTTCCCACCATATTAGATTATTTTGTTTAAATGATAGGTTTGAAGGAGTTTTGGTGGTGCTTTCTAATTTTCGCTCCCTTTCGTGTGGCTCTAAGATGTTGAGAAATTTTGCAAATCTGAGGCTGGGGAGCATCTGAGAAGCTGGAGGGAAATATTAGAGAACATGTGCCCATTACCTCCACCCCTCAGCACATCCAAGCCAAGATGATAATATAAAAAAATTTTTAATGAGTTTACTGTGCATTTTGTCTCTGCTTCTTCTTGCCTGCTGGCTTTAATTTAAAGAATCTGGATTGCAAGTCCAAGCAAACGCTTACATTGTATCCAATCACATTCACACTGTCATTCAATAGAAATGTGGTAGCACTCAAACCCCAGGTCCCTTGTTCACACATGTGTATATTGTACCCAGCAAAGAATAAGCTGTAGTCACTACAAGCAAATATCTCTGAACTTCATTGAGAATGATGACAGTGGTAATAAAAAGTCTTTTCCATGACAAAGATTACTAGTAAATCAACAGTTTAAAAGGGATAGTTTTAAGAGTAACCAATGTATTAGCTCTTGTCAATGAGATTCCTTTTGGCAGTAATATATCCTTGGAATTAAGCTAAACCAAATGTTTGTAACAATGGAAAATGCACTCATGTTAACAGCCAGGATTATTATCCCAGTTAATATTTACTGTAGATACATTCAAATTTATATTTTTGGACATGGTTTGATCATTTCATCTCTTCTTGATAAATTCCATTTTAAATTAAAACCAACAGAATACATACTTTAAAATTTTTAAAGTCATGCAGTTCATTTTCTTTTAAAATGTTTATGCTTTTTATTTTTTGGCGGGGGAGTGAGGGGAAGGCAGGGAGGGGCTGCTGCTCTCCTGGATCTGCCCACAGTGATGGGAATAAGCAGTGAAAGCACTGCCTAGGAAAGTTCGTAAGTTCTTTAGCCACACTCACTTGATACTCATAAATTTGAGATCCAGCCATGACCAGATACTACATGGCATTTTTCTTTGATTTCACATATATTTTCTACCACTCAGTCCCTTGGTGGCCATCCAGGGAAGTAAGAGGCCCGATGTTGACTTTATAACCTGGGGACTTATCTCTCCAGTTACTGCATCTAGAACAGGGATTCTTAACCTTTTTTCCCCCCATGGACCCCTTTGCAGTCAGGTGAAAACCACAGACCCCTTACTAAGTCCACACTATACTGTGTTTTATTTAATAAATGTATCACACCTGTACCAACATATCCCCACAAGAGCAATGTTTTTTTGAATTTCAATTCAAGCTCATGGAGTCCTTGTTAAAAACCCCTAATCTAGAGGGATCCGGTGCAGAAAGGCCCATCCTCGTAACACTTCATGTGAAACGGGCCTTCTACTGGCAATTCCTGGATGCAGGATTCAGCAAGAGTAGGACCCAGTGTTGTGTGTCGCAAGTTACCTTTTTAATTTGTTGGACTTTGTTCTGAAATTGTTCTGACACCACATTTTGTTGATGGGTATGTAGAAAATTCTTTTTATCTCGTTAGGCCTTATAAATGCTAGGTCATCATGCTTTTAATCTGTGAAATAGGCAGAAAAGGATGATAAGGAATTTACACTTTGGGTTGTTTTGCTGTTGTTTTTTTCTCTTTTTAAGATTTATTTATTTATTTCTCTCCCCCCGTCCCACCCCGGTTGTCTGTTCTCTGTCTATTTGCTGCTTCTTCTTTGTCCGCTTCTGTTGTTGTCAGCAGCATGGGAATCTGTGTTTCTTTTTGCTGCATCATCTTGTTGTGTCAATTCTCCGTGTGTGCAGCACCATTCCTGGGCAAGTTGCACTTTCTTTCACGCTGGGCAGCTCTCCTTACGGGGCACACATGGAGCTCCCCTACGCAGGGGACACCCCTGCGTGGCAGGGCACTCCTCGCACACATCAGCACTGTGCATGGGCCAGCTCCACATGGGTCAAGGAGGCCCGGGGTTTGAACCGTGGACCTCCCATGTGGTAGACGGATGCCCTAACCACTGGGCCAAGTCCGCCACCTCTTTTTTCCATTTTTGACTGTATACTCACAAGAGAGGAGAGGGGCTCCATGGAATATCTCAGAGACTTGTAACCCAGATACCTGGAGAAGGCCCTCACAGAGCTTGCCATATGGGTGAGATTGTCCTTTCCTCTTTCAGGCCGCCACACCAGAGCAAGCTCAGAGAGCCCCTGGAGGAAACTGTTGTCCATTTCCAGGTAACCTCCATGCTACCACACCTTCCAGCTACCCACTGGTCCTCAAGCATGAACTGGTGGTCCACCGTCCCGTTACACAGTGATTCTTAACCACAGTTGCACCTAAAATCACTTGCATAGCTCTTTTAAAACACCGATGCTGAAGTTCCAATACAAAGCTATTAATTCAGCTTTGGGGTTAATAGCTCCCCAGGTGATTTACACTTACTAAAGTAGCCTCTCTGCAACAAGTCTTCAACCTCATAGAGATCTTTGATTCATTGACTCTACTGCTTTTTCACCATTCATCACTCCCTCATGTCCTGGTATCCAGATTCCCATAGTCCATAATTATATCAATCATCTGCAAGAGCTCCATCTCTCCCCTGTTATTCTCCCCTGGCAAAATCCCCTAGCACCACTAAACTCACTGGCACAACTATTCCACTCCTGGTCCAGATCTCCTGAACATTCTTAGGGAAGAGTACATGACCTGCTGTGTTGACTGTTTCAATTTTAAATTCTTGGTCATAAATCTCAGATGGGCAAATAGCACAGACCTAAAATCTTACACTTTCATATATTCTGTCTCCCACACTTCAATACAACAATTTACACCTTCTGTTGTCTCCTGAAAATCTCCTATATCTCTTACCTCTTCCTACCACTTTTGACTGATGTTTTCGAAGGCAGTGTCTGGATTACCCCAGTGGGTTCTACTGTCTTTCCCAAATGTCCTTTGAAGAGGTTTGAAATTTGTCATGTATAATTGATATTTCAACAGCTTTAACAGACAGGTTTTTTTTACATGGACTAAGCCATATAGCCCAGGGAATTTTGAATCATATATCCTATGTTTCTCTCTCTCAGCAAGAAGCCACCAACTCAGTTGGGAACTTCTTTTCCTTTTGTGATAGTGTTTAGCATATCAGCATCTATGGCTGGAGTGACTTCAATAACACCCTAAGAACTTTCGACCTTTTTCTCCTAGTGTAAAAACTCTCCAATCATTTAAGAAATTATTTTCCACTAAATTTCCTTTTAAAAGTAGACAACTAATTTTGTCCACTTCTGAGTGATAACACCATTTCTGCTTTCAGAAGTCAACACAAACGGGAGATGCCCATTTTAAATTCTTTGATATTATTGATGAATGAGAAGTTCATAAGGACAATTTTCCTTTACTGCTAATGGGAATTAAATAGCACATGTCCCATGGAATAAACTTCTTTTCCCTGCCTTAATAATGGCCGTTTTGTTTTGAATTCAGAAAGTCTGGAATCAGTGTTCAGCTAACTGTAATTACTGCTCATTAAAATAATCATCACCATCAGCCTGATCTGTCTCCTGGGACACAAGTCAGGGCCTAAGGAAATACATTTTTATCTAGGATAATGAAGAATTTTACCTGAGGCCCAGGGCAGCCTCTCTGGGAGCCAAATTTGATGACCAACACTGGAAGCTGTTAATATATTAAATTCCTAAGTCAGAATCATTGTTTGAAGTGTTTTCTGAGTGAAACCATATTCTAAGGAACCTGAAATTTCCAACTTTCATTGAAAAGTCTTTACAAGTCCCACACATGAAACGGAAACAAGAACAAATATTGATAAATTGTTAGAAGTTTATTAAGCAAGGGAGGTAATTTCAGCAGCAAACCTCATTACAGGGAAGTGGAACCAACCTCTGCTTCCTGGTTTGGAGTTTCCTTTGAGCATGCAGTGGAATGGCTGGTGGGAGAATAGGCACAGGAGCTGGTTTAGATGATAAAACCATAAAACCTCAGGATTGGAACGGATATGAAGCTTGGATCCCATTTTTAACATTAGATGTATCAGGGTTCAGAGATAAAGACCCAGGCTCTATCTTTGAAGAGATTGTAATCAAGCAAAGCTATCATTAGGATCCAATCCTATCAGGATGCACCCAGCTACAGCCAAAACAACAACAATAAAAACAGTTAAAGTGACTTAACTAATTAGGGTTCATTATCCTTTCAGAATGGCAATCCAGAGTCATCCTGATCATTGGATTCCAATGATCTTTCTGTTCCACCATCACTAACATGTAACTTTCCTAGCAGCCTAGTCACTCAGGGCTACCAAGTAGTGGCCCTACCTCCAGCCTTCCTCCTGCCAGGAAGGAAAGAAGTGGAGGAAGGAGACCTTCTTGAATCAGGAAAACAAAATCTCTCTCAGAAATCCCTAGCAGACTTTCATTTCTGCCCCCTGGCCAGAACTGCATGGCAAGTCCACCCCTATCTGCAAGGCATTCTGGAAAGGCAGTATTTAAGCTGGGTATATTGCCATTCCAAACAAAATAGGCAATCTGTTGTAAGAAAAGGGGATATAAGAATTGGTAAGCAACACACAATGTCTACCATAGACTAACATTGAAAATTACACTATAGTGTGATTTGTACATCATAATTTTTTCAGGATAACACACAAGTATATAGCACCCAGTTCAGGGGGGTAGGTGTTGTAGAGGGCTTCACTGAAGAAGCAACACTCTAACTGAATTTCAAACAAAGAATGGAACTTTCAGGATAGACAAAAAGAAGGATGGCTTCAGTAGAGAAACTGAGGATAAGTAGGAATGAAAGGTGCGGCGGCTTGCTCGGTCGGTAGAGGTGGGGTCTGGCTGCGGACGAGGGGTCGGTCCAGCTCTGGACGAGGGGTCGGTCCCGCTTGGGACGAGGGGTCGGTCCCACCTGGGACGAGGGGTCGGTCCGGCAGCAGACGAGGGATCGGTCTCACAAGGGGTTGCGCGGTTCGGCTGACGGGGTCGCCCGGCGAAGCCGGCGACGAAGGGGTCGCCCGGAGAAGCCGGCGACGAAGGGGTCGCCCGGAGAAGCAGGCGACGAAGGGGTCGCCCGGAGAAGCAGGCGACGAACTGGGGACAAGGGAGGCCAGGCCCTTGTCGGGGGCTCTCAGGACTGGAGGGCGCACGGCAGAAGAACTACCGCGGAGACAAGGTAAACACGCAAGTCCACTTTACTGAGGGAGAGGCAACAGTTTTATAGGGGCTGGGGAAGGCTGATTGGTCGAAGCCACGCCCTGTTCTGATTGGTTGCCGGCGAAAGGTCAGTGGGCGGTACTGGACGGGGGAGGGGTGGTGGTTAGAGATTGGCTGTCGCTGTTGCTGGGGGAAGGGGCAGGGTTTAGGGATTGGTGGCTGCTGTTGCTGGGGTGGAGGGCAGACTGGATTTTTCCGCCCACACCTGGCTGTTGCTGCTGTCGGGGGAGGGGAAAAGGGCGGGCTGGATTTTTCCGCCCACACCTGGCTGTTGCTGCTGTCGGGGGAGGGGAAAAGGGCAGACTGGAATTTTCTGCCCTGCGCCTGCACAGGGAGAAGGAAGAAGAAGGGTGCCGCCCCACAAGGCATCGGGTGGCGCCATCTGGGAGGAGGGGCGGCCGCGGAAGCATGGCTGCCGAGAAGGGGAGACCCGAGGGCACTCTGCGCCCATGCCGAGCTTCCTTCAGGGGTGGCGGTGAGTCCGACCAGCCACCCTATTATGGGGGCAGTGGAATTAGGCCTACCGCAGCCGCTCCCCTGCCAGGCCAGCAAACCACATTTCAGCCCGAGGGGTGACCGCAGAAAGGAATGGTTGTTCATCAGAACATTTTCAATTGCCACCAACAGACATGCAACTCAAACTGAAAACTTAGAGGTGATGTTTCAGGCATGGCTGTTTCCAGAGGTTCAAATCATGTCACCAAGACTCAATCTCTCTCTTTTTCTCTCTGTTGTTTGCCTCTGAAATAACCAGTAAGGGGCTCCAGGCTTATCTCCCGTCCTATCAGCTGCCCCAGCAGTTCCAATAAAGTCCTGGGTGTGCATCTCATTGGAACAACTTGGGACATGTTTCCATTACTGTAACTTATTATAGTGGACAAGAAAATGGAATGTGCTGATTGGACAAGCTGCACTCCATGGCCACCCCTGAAGCTCCACCCAAACCACTTAACTAAGGTAGGAAAGAAGGTTCTCCTAAAGGAAAACCGGAAGTAAATAAAGCAGGCAAAAAGAAAAAATGGCTCTTTCTCAACTCCATCTTCAGCATGGCAGCAGCAGAGGCCTTGGTTCTGTTACCAACATGCAGCTCTTCATCCGTGCGCAGGAACTACACACCCTCAAGGTGACTGGCTAGGACATGGGCACCCAGATCAAGGCCTATATAGTGTCGCGGGAGGGCATTGTCCCGGAAGATCAAGTCGTGCTCCTGGCAGGCACACCCCTGGAGGATGAGACTACCCTGGGCCGGTGTGGGGTGGAGGCCCTGACCACTCTGGAAGTAGATGACTGCATGCTTGGAGGAAAAGTCCATGGTTCCCTGGCCCGTGCTGGCAAAGTAAGAGGTCAAACTCCCAAGGTGGCCAAACAGGAGAATAAGGAGGAGACGGGCCAGGCCAAGCGGTGGATGCAGTACAACCAGCATTTTGTCAATGTTGTGCCCACCTTTGGCAAGAAGGGACCTAATGCAAACTCTTTGTGACCGTGGCTTTCTCTAATGAAGCCACTTAGCCCCCCCAAAAAAGGAAAAATGTCTCTTACAGAGAACAAAAGATGTTAGTGATATCTAGAAAATGTAATGCAATCAGAGGTGAACAACTGGTCGATTTTGGTGAGGGACAGGGAAGACTGAAATCACCCCCCGATTTCAAGCTTGGGTAGCTGGGTGCATGATGTTGGCACTAAGCAATGTGCTGACGACACACAGAGAACCAGATTGGGGTGGGATGGCAAAGGGAGAAGGGAGGTTGGAGGTAATAAAAAGTACATTCCATCGAGAGTCAAGGAAACAGCAAGCAACAGGAAATACAAGCTAGAGTTTAGAGCAGACTACTGGACTGGAGATACTGATCTTCCATCTTTATATATGGACATCTAAAATTTTATTTATTATAGTGTTCAAAGTGCTCGGTTTTTGAAAATTTTTCAAACATATCCTATATCAGCTGTCTCTCATTTTTTCAATCCTCTAATGTCTCCTTTCCTCTTCCTTTTAGGTAATTAATTCCTTAAACCACAGAGCAAGGGGTCAAACTCAGCAGCAGTTTGAGATGAACTGTGAACAGTTTGAGATGAACCTGCAGCCATAATGAAAAGTAGCATCAGAATTTTTGAACCTACATGTGGCCAATAAACTGACTCTAAATCCAGTTTCATTAATGTACAGCATCTGTCTACTCCAAAAGTGCATGGATAAATCTTCAGAGCCAAGTCAGTATTTTAAAATATGAGTTGGCCACTAATCTAACAGGGCATACGAGAAGGTTAAGGTGGTGTTTCCATTTTAAATAAACATAGTTAAATATTTAAAAACTCTAAATAAGATTTCTCTTATATAAATAAGGTCATTTTTTAAACTATGGCCATTATTACAGAGATCAAGTGACCTGGTTTCAAAAGAACAAGGGTAATTTTTGCCAGTTTTAAGATAGCTTTAAATATCTCCTAAGTAAATCTATATCAGTTATATTAATCCCTTAAACTGAAGTAACTTTATTTTGAATATACCTCTGGAATTATATGTGGCTGTCAGCATTCTTCAATAATACTTCCTTTACATATACTAAAACTACTACTCAAAATGGAGAAGAAATCAATTTTTAAGGATATTAAGAATAATCAAAGCTTCAGGTTATGCTGAAAGAAGAGATGACATAGTTTGTAAAAGACATTATTACTTGTCTACCCAATAGCCATTCTTTCCTTTTTAAATTCCCCACAGATCCTTGACAGCTTTTAGACATAGTTTTCCTCCCCAGGCCTTCTGTCTCAGGGGAGGTTGGCCCCACCCCAATCCCAAGGGTGAATCCTGATTGGTCTAAGACCATCGTGATGGTGCCATTCCCTTCGCAATGATTGGCTCAGACATGGGTATGTGAGATTTGAGGCAAAGTCTGCTGGGAAGACTTAAAAAGACGCAGAAGGGAGAAATCATCTATTATCAACCAGAGGTTGCCATGTCTGAAAGTAGCCCACAATTGCTCTAACCACTTGACAGCCCATGGTGAGGTATCCTGAAGCCTGCCAACACACTAACCCTGGCTTGGGAGAAAGATGGAGAGAAGCCTAGTTCTTAACTATGTTGAGCCACTGAATGAATCAATCCTGAGGCCATCATACGTTGAGACTTCTTATGTAAGATAATAACATTTCCTTTTATTTTTTAAACAATTCTGATCCGGGTTTTCTATTACTTTTTGCCAAAGCATCCTGATCCATAGTTTTATTAGTTTTTAAAAACCTATTAAAATATTGAGAGGTTAAGAAAAAGAATAGCAAAAGGGACATTTCATTTCTAAGAATTTACTTTCAGAAACAGTCATATAGCCATACAGAGAGTGAATATTAACATTCAAGGTGGTTCACTGCACCATTGTTTGGTCTAGCAAAAGACTGGAAATAACATAAATGTCCATGAATAGGAGAGCAGCTAAATTAATTATAGAAAAACATATTATTGACTCTCTATTCTACTCCTACTGCCCCGTGATGGGCAGTCGCCAGGAACAAGGAGAGCTATATAAGCAGTAGCAGCCACAAATGCCATAATTCTGAGGCCACTTGCACAGAGAGAGCCACATTTTCTAACCCAGAGTCCATTCCTGGCTGCAATGCCAATCACGATGACAAGGAGGACATGGCACTGTGTGGACTGTTATCTTCACTGCACTTTAACCAAAGTCTGTTGTAAAACAAATCCTTAGGACTCCCAACAAGATCTCAAACACGCAGGCTCAATTTAACCCTTGTATACATACCTCAGATTCTTTCACTTTCACCTGATCTTTTGTCTCCACACAAATATCTCCTGGATTCCACCTCAGACATTTACCCCAGGTGAAGCTAGTGAGAACACGCATGCTCAACCTCTGCTATCTATTTACTTCATTTTTGTGATTTTTTTCATTATAACAGCATCATGAGATGGAGGACCAGTTGCCAGTATAACCAGAAATGATGAATGTATAGTTGGCCTTTACCAAACCATAACTCTCCTTGGTCAAATTTTCACTTTTGTAAGCTTCCTAAAGTTACCTCTCTGTTTTTCTATTACTTCACTGGGTTCTGGTGACTTTCTATGTTCCCCTGATTTCACTAACTTCACACATCCCAGTTCTCCTAATATATCAGGCAAGGCAGATTAATTGACATAAAAATAGACCAAAGCATTAAATGGCTCCAGCAACACTGGTGTGTCCTTCATTACCTGCACTTGAATCTTTCTCTTGGCAGTGTTTCTTCGGGAACCCCAACTAAGCAAGGCCACCATAGGTGAAGGGTGATGAGGGCCTAAATCAAACAGGGAAGGTAGGACTGGAGACAAAGAAGTATGGCTGGAGGTACATTTAAAAGATATTCAGAAGTACTTAGTAAGAGACTAAATGAGGAAGATATTGGAGAATTCCAGGAGGGCCCCCAAGTTTCTTGTTTGCACAACTGGATGGATGA
Source organism: Dasypus novemcinctus (assembly GCF_030445035.2). NCBI lineage: Eukaryota > Metazoa > Chordata > Mammalia > Cingulata > Dasypodidae > Dasypus > Dasypus novemcinctus. The sequence goes on from NC_080676.1 coordinate 41,293,042, forward strand.
CAGTGCCATTCACCAAGTAAAAGAATACAGAGAGAAGGAAATTCTGGAGAAAAAGGATAGGATCAGAATTTAATATACTGAGTTCAAGACATTTGGAGAATAGCCAAGTGGAGTTGAGAAATAGGGTATTGGGCATACAAGCTGGAGCTCAGGAGACTTGCCTGAGCTGGAAATATCTGGTTGGTGCAGTGGACATTTGTGATTATTGTGCCCAATACCGGAATCCCCTTCCTATTTGGGGAAAATAGGACAAGTGGAAGATAAGACAAAGCAGGGTTCCCTCCTCCCACAAGAGAAACCAGTGGGGGAGCAGATTAAAGAGTGAAAGTATTTTGGGTAGAACAGTATGACAAGGATATGAAAGATGCCACAAATTAGAAGAGAGGAAATACTGGAGGCAGAAAGCGTGTCCAGTGCTCACGGAAAAGTAATTGTGGAGGACTAAATCTTAGGAATAGCCCAAAGGAAAATCAGTGCCTCACACATTAAATATGCCCAATACACATTTGCTGATTGATTTTAATTTAGAAACCTGGCAACCAATTGGAAATAGCACTAGACTTCTTTTTAATCAGACATTTAAAGACTTGGGACTATCTGAAGATTTGAGTCACCAGCAGCTCCCAGATTGTTTATTGTCTGGAAATTCAGACTCTTCAGATCTCAGAGTCCTTGCTCGCCTGTGTGCCACAAACGACTCACATTTTTCTTTGGTAACTATAACCTTTTCCTCTCCTAGGTGGCTATCGTCACTCTGAATATTATTAATTCTATTTCTCTTTTCCCAAATCTGAAGAAAGCTTTTCCTCTCAAATGGTTTTCCCTACTCATAGCCAACCTTGGACAACCAGAACTTTAAGAGGTCACTTTGTTGCCTTGCTCGTTCAGCTTTACAGAACCATCTGCACCCTCCCAGCTCTGCTTCCACCTCCAGCCCAAAGAAGAGGAACTCAGAGCATGTTTCTTAAAGCCTGACTGGAAGGCATTTAAGTGACACCATCCTCAGCCACTAAAGTGAACTGGCTCCCTGGGGTGGAAAGAAATCTCTGCTTTTCCAGTGTTCCCTCCCCTTCTATTCAGTCGCCAAAGTCTTAGACATACTTCATTATCCAGCTTTAGTCACCATTTTTTTCTAGCATCCTGTAGGGAATTTGATCAAAAGAGAATCCCAGAATATAAACTAGTCACACCTGCACATTTTATTACAAGCACGTTGTTTGTTTGTTTGATCAGGATGGGGGAGGGATGGTGGAAAATTAACAGCTACGTGAAGACTGTCCTCACAGCTCAGCTCCTCTGCTGCGGGATTCTTTCCAGTTGGTGCAACAGGAGATCTGGGGCCTGTGTTTGCTTTTCTTGGCACTCACCGAGGTGGTGTCTGTAGCTGAAGACACTGGGGCTATTGCCAGAGGCCCTGCTGGAGCTGGGACTGTATGATTCCAGGTTCCAAGATCTCATCTGCTTGCAGCGATGGGGAACATTTTGATCTTGGCAAAAGCTCTCATGCCGGCACTCCGTGTCGACTGATTCTTCTTACTTCTCTGCCCCAAGTAGAGAAGTGGAATGACCTCTGGACACCCACAGCTCAGCAGCACTGCCGTCTCCGGAATTCCCCATATCTCCCTGGGGAACTCACCACAGTGGACACAAACTTGATTACAAACTGCTAGTGACCTGGCAGCACATTAACAACAGGCCCCATGATGAGAAAAGGAGAGAGAGCTTTCCTTTCTGGTAGCTCACTCGGGAGGTAAGTGCCCTGGAGTGGGCCTACTTCAGTAGCCAGGTAACTAGATGTTTCTGCCATGCAAATCAGCACATCTTGAATGAAGTTAGAGAACCAAAATACATTTTCTTTAAATGGGAGCTGTGATCCCCTTCCTTAGGCTGTTGCTGGTCCGTGGCATCAGGCTGGGTATTCTCCATCAGTGCCTGAGCCAATCACCTGGGAGACCAAGCATGACAGTTGACCCCTTTGGAATTCTGGATGTGTTCAATCTATAAAGTTGTCCAAAACTTGGGCTCCTTGTTTGTCACCCCACCCTCCACCTTTCACTTGCATGAGCCTCCTGCAACTGTTACCTAATTCCCCATGTCCCAGTCATCCCTCACATGTCCTCACACCCAAGCATCTCAGTTCCACCCTTCCTCATACTCAAAGAAAGGGATCTCCATCCATTATTGTTTCTAAGACCGTGTTTCCCAAATTCCAGTCCACACACAGGAGAGACCAAACTGAATCACCATAAATTCACTCTTTCCCAATTCCCACCTCCTCAAGAATGACATTTCCAGCTCTTCTCCCCCAATTCCTTAGCCTTTTTCCTGGATACAAAATAGTTTAATTTATTGGTCTACAGTGTGATTTTAGTTGAGACACAGTGGGGGTAGGGTAGAGATCTCCCTCAACCATGTCTGATTAGACCAAGTTAGGCCACAGGCCTAAAGCTGGATCCATATCAGGGAAAGGAACAAAGTGATGGGCTTAAATCCAAATTCTTGAGCCAAGTCCTGGCAAAGGGAATGGGATTACCATGATGGGCTTAGATGATTCAGGAGCTGGGAAGAGATCAGTTTCCTCTGAGTCACGTGTGCTGATGGGGAAGAGGAAAGACATCTGCTGGTTTCTGAGGAGAAGAAAGAAGGGGGGAGGGGGCAGCTGCTACAATCTTTGACCTCACACTTTCTTCACCAGGACCACCGCATGCCTTTCTGCAATTTGCACATTGCTCAAGGAGCCTGGATGATGGAGTGATTCAGGGCTGCTCTGCTCACCAATCTGTGCACCCTTGAGCACAGCTGTGTCTGACCAGAGAAAGGGGTACCCCCTCCTTCCCACCAAATTCAGCCAAAGGACTCCTTTTGTTCACCAAGCCATGTGTGAATTCCTAGAGGAAGTGCCTTTCCCAATTTGCACAAATGTACCTGTGGTAGACAGGGAGATATGCCACTCAGATTCCCCTTCAAGAAAGGACTGGCTGCCCAGCTATGGGCATGCAGGTAGCTGACAGCCACCCACTGTTAGCTCCTTCAGTATCAGCCTCAGCTTCCCAGGGGAGTTCATGCTCTTCTTGGAGTAGCCCCCAGACAGTGACTGAGCAAGTTGATGGTTCCACCAAAGACAGGACTCTTCTAATGGGCATTCTTTGTTCTGGAGCTCCTGGTTGGGAGGGCAAAGAGTTTGTCACATGTGCATCATGGACTGAAGGTTTCAACTGCCCAATCCTACATAAACTGCCACTGAGTTACCCCTGAATAAGTCTTTTGCATGCCTAACTTCTTTTCAGTGCCTGCTTCTTAGGGAACATGCAACAGTACATGGATGGCTAGCTGGCACTCAACTGTCCCCTCTCTCCATTCCACCCATACACCTTGCACCTCAACAAAACCTGTCCTTTATCATCTACACTCCATCCACTCCTGTTAAATCTGCTTTTCATCTCTATTATGGCTTTTGGTCCTTTGACCTTCCCCCATTCTTTGTCCACCAGCTGCCATCTAGTTTCCCTTGCATCATGCCTCAACCTGAACACAATTTAATCATGGCTTTATCAACTGATTTCTCCCCATCCTCAGACTAACCCCCAGCTCCGAGAAAGCCCCTCCTGCTATGGGGCTACCGAATATTTCCTGGACAAAATCTTAAAGCTGGGTTTCATGACTTAATTACAAATCCAAGCTCTCTAACTCTAATTAAGCCCTCAGGGCTGCTCAGTGAGTATTTCACTAATATCTGTAGATTCCCACAGCATTGATTCCAACAGTTTTCCTTCCTCTTTACTTCCTAGCATCCCTTCTTCCTAATTTTATTCTCACATCCTAAGAGTGAATTATTAATCTCCTTTTTCTGGTCATCAAATCTGTAGTCCCTAAACTTCCCCCGTTACAGTGGGCATCCATTGTTTTTACCTACCGCGATCCATTGTACCCCAATTTTCCTTGGAGGAAGAATCCTTCTCCCATTCCCTGCCCACGCAACTCCAGTGGGCTGGGTCCCATCTCCTCCGAGGCTGACTGTGATGCAGGCCTGGCCAGCCAGTTCACATTAGATGGCTCTGAGATGGGCATGTGAACCAAGCCAGAACTGTGAAACTCTTATCTGAACTATTTGGGGGGAAAAACTTTCTTTTCCTTTGGAGATGGCTAACCTCTAAGGAAATAAGTCTGGTGCTGTAAAGACCACATCTTGCCTCACAAAGGAAGATCCTGCCTGAGAAAAACCCAACCCAGATAAAAGCAGAACTGGTGCTCATAGCATGTTAGACCCCTTAGATCCTTGAAACCAACACACTGTGGGATAAGTTATATGGTTCAATAAATTCTATTTTTTGCTTAAGCCAGTTAGAATCACATTTCTGTACTTTCAACCAAGGGTCTTGACCTATAACCTCTTCTCAACCACCAAATTCGATGGTATCTTATCTATCCTGACTTGTTCTACTCTGTCTCTGATAGAAGTACATTCTTATTTGCTCAGTTTTCCTGTGAATGCCTTGTTTGCCTTTGGGACCTTGTTTTGTCCGTTTCCCTTTCTCCACTAACTTCTTCTCCATCACCCATATTCATAACTGGTATTGGTTGAATAAATATTACCAAACCATTTCAAAGCAATGTCTTTTATGAGAACAAGCAGAGGCAGTTCTAAAGGTACTATAATAAAAACATGGCTCTCAAAGAGTGATGTCATTCTGCAGATAGGCAGGGGAGGGTCTTTCCAAAGGGTGGAGGGAAAAGTTTTCTCAATGAAACCATCTCTATCCTTCCATGTCCTCTTCTAATGTTCCCCAAATGGAGCCTAAGAGCTCATCTCCACACTCACTCTCCATTTGGCAGTCAGTGCATCCTGTTCTTTCTGAGGAATTGTTTTGCAGCACACATGAGTGAACAGAATGTGAGCCATAGCATTCTTGTAACAGATTCTGTAGACTTCAGAGGACTCGAGAAGGGACAAACTTGTACATCAATAGTTCTGTGTTCAGAAACATTTCAAGGTTCAGGATTGTTTTTGTTTGTTTATTTAATCGTAAATACATAGTACATTTACATGATTTAAAATTTGAAATTATATAAAAAGATGTATACAAAAAGAGAAGCCTCATCCCCTACTCTTCTACCTTTTTCATTAAGTTTTCTAAGGTTCTTGGTTGATGGTATATTTCTATTGCTGCATAACAAATTACCACAAACTTAGAGGCTGAAAACAAAGTATAATTATTATCTCACAATTCCTGTAAGTCAGAATTTTGAGCAGGGCATAACAAGGGTTTCTGCTCAGGACCCCACAAAGCTTAACTCAGTATATCAACCACCTAGAGCACAGAGTCATCTTCCAAGCTCATTTAATTCCTTGTGGTTGTAGGCCTGAGGTCCATGTTTTCATGCTAGCAGTTGGCCAAAGATCACCCTTAGCTCCTAGAGGCTGCACTCAGATTCTAGCCACATGGCTCCTTCCATATGACATGCACAAGTCTATTTTCTTTTTCCAGGCCAGCAGGAATGCATCATATTAACTGGTTTCCGCAACCAATCACTGGCAACCACTGATCTACTTTCCATTCCTAAGATTTGCCATTTCTAGAATGCAATATAAATGGAATCTTAAATTATATAGCTCTTTGTGCCTGACTTCTTTCATTCAAAATAATGCATTTGAGATTCATCCATATTTTTGTGTTTAACAAAAATATGTTCTTTATATTGCTGAGTAGTATTCCATTAGATGGATGTACCACAATTTTTACCTGTTGAAGAATATTAGACATGTTTCCAGTTTTTGTTGATTATGAATAAAGCTGCTATAAATACTCACATACAGGTTTTCAGCATACTGATCCTTTATATTTTGTTATATATAAATACATATATATAAATTATATATATAATTATATATATAAATATATATATAATACAATATATATAGCTAAGTTTTTGGTGCTATAGTAAATGATACTTTTTTTCACTGCTAGCATATAAAAATATTTATTTTTACATTGATTTTGTATCCTTTGAAATTTCCAAACTCACTCATTAGTTCTAAAGATTTTTGTAGGTATCTTCAAATGTTCTATGTAGACAATCATGTCATTTGCAAATAGAAAGTTTTATTTCTTCCTTGCCTTATATTTATATATTAATATGCCTTTTATTTATTTTTCTTGCCTTATTGTTTTGACTAGGACTTCCAGCTTGATGTTGAATAGAAATGATGAGAGTAGATATCCTTGTCATGTTCCTAATCTCAAAGGAACATGTTTTCACCATGAAGGTTTTACTGTAGATTTTTTTGTAGTTGCCCTCTACAAAGTTAAGAAGTTCCTTTCTATTCCTTTGTTGCTAAGGGTTTTCATCATGAATGGATTTGAGTTGTCAAATGCTTCTTCTTCATCTATTAATTTGATCATATGTGTTTTCTTCTTTAGCCTATTAATATGATAAATCACACTGATAGATTTTTGAATGTTGAATCCATCTTGCTTTCCTGGAATACAGCCCATTATGTCATGATATATTACCCTTTTTTATGTATTGCCAAATCAGATTTGCTTATATTTTGTTGATGATTTCTGTGTCTGTGTTCATGAAAGAAATTGGTCTGAGTTTTCTTTTCTCATAATGCCTTTATCTGTTTTTGGTCGGGGTAATGAATTGGTAAATGTCATGGTTTTCTATTTTTTCTAGAAGAAATTATATAGAATTGGTATTATTATTTTTTCCTTAACTGTTTGGTAGAATTCTCCAGTGAAACAACCTGAGCATGGAGATTTGTTCTAGGAAGTTTTTAAACTACAAGTCAAATTTCTTTCAAAGATGTAGGGCTATTCATGTTGCTCATCTCCTCTTGAGTGAGTTTGGTAGTTCATTCTTTCAAGCAGACCCATTTTATCTAAGTTGTTGAATTTCTGAGCTTAGAGTTGTTCATAATATTTCTATATTACCCTTATAATGTCAGAAGGCTCTGTAGGTGATAGCACCTCTTTCATTCTTGATCATGGTAATTCGTGTCTTCTCTCTTTTCTGTATTAGTCAGCCAAAGGGGGTGCTGATGCAAAGTACCAGAACTCTTGTCTTTTATAAAGGGTATTTATTTGGGGTAGAGGCTTACAGTCACAAGGCCCTAAAGAGTCCAACTCAAGGTACAGTAAGAGGTACTTTCTCTCCCAAAGTCATTGGCCACATGTCGAAGCAAGATGGCCAGTGATGTCTGCAAGAGTTCAGTCTTCCTTCTTTATCTTAAGGCTCCGTGGTCCCAGCTTCTTCCGATCTCAGCTGTAGGCTAGCATAAAGCTCATCTCTCTTCCCAGAACCTGTTTCTTTCTGGGCTCAGCTTCTCTGTTCTCTTCACAAGGTCAGCCTTAGACTATCAGGCTCATCTCTCTTTATGGGGCCTCTGCGGTATCTAATGACTGTCTCTCTTTCTATGTGTTCTTCTCTGTGTATATATTTCTGTGTGAGTCTGTTTTATCAGCCCACCAAGGAGGCTGAGACCCAATGCTGAGTCACACTCTAATGACATAGTTGAATCAAAGCCCTAATCGTAACATAATTTAATCAGACGTCTCAGCTGAATTTAATACAAACAAAGGGTTGCATACCCAGAGGAACAAACCAGTTTAAAAACATAATCTCTCTTTTTGGAATTCATAAATAATCTCAAATTGCCACAGTTACTTTATGTCAAGAACTGTGAAGGGTCTGAGATTTTACCCTACTTGCAGGATAAGAAGTTAGCTTGCTACAATTATATGGGTGCTGTCAAAAGACATGAGACTCCTAGGTCAGGTACAAAGATCAGGTTATTACTCAGGGCAATGGCAGTAGCCAGAATATCAGCATTTTTGCAGCAATTCCTCAAGTTCAAGTTCCCACAAGCAATACAAAGAGGGCCAGTTGACACCCAAACATGCAATGGGTTGCATTACAGGAAAGGAAACCTGAGCTTAGAGAACCAGAATCTTTTCTTTTCTTTTTTTTTTTTTTTAAAGATTTATTTATTTATTTAATTCCCTCCCCCCTCCCCTGGTTGTCTGTTCTTGGTGTCTATTTGCTGCGTCTTGTTTCTTAGTCCGCTTCTGTTGTCGTCAGCGGCACGGGAAGTGTGGGCGGCGCCATTCCTGGGCAGGCTGCTCTTTCTTTTCACGCTGGGCGGCTCTCCTCACGGGCGCACTCCTTGCACGTGGGGCTCCCCTACGCGGGGGACACCCTTGCGTGGCACGGCACTCCTTGCGCGCATCAGCACTGCGCATGGGCCAGCTCCACATGGGTCAAGGAGGCCCGGGGTTTGAACCGCGGACCTCCCATATGGTAGACGGACGCCCTAACCACTGGGCCAAAGTCCGTTTCCCCAGAATCTTTTCTAATGAGTAGTAAGCAGACCTTTCTTTTGCTACAGAGTAAGCTATCTTTAATTTATTGGACATGAGCAGATTTGCTGTTTATGCTTGAAGGCGGCACTATCTCTCCATTCCAAAACTGTTCACTATACAAACATTGTTTTTAAAAATCATCTAGAACAAAAGATAGTCAATGCTTTGCACACAAAATGTGGAGAAAAGTGAGAGATAAATGCATAATTGTTTCCCAGCTTTCTGCTTAGAGTTGATCAATTGTATTGATCATTTAAAAATAACAGCTTTCGTTTGATTGATAATGATTGATTTTCTCTCTTGTTTTTCTGTTTACAGTTTCATTAATTTCTGTTTTTATCTTCATTATTTTCTTCTGTTTAATTTGGGTTTAGTTTACTCCTTATTTTTCTAGTTTTTAAGGTGGAAGTTTAGATTGGATACCTTTATTCTTCTCTAATAAAATCAATCAATGCTACAAATTCTACTCTGAGCACTGCTTTAGCTATATCCCACAAATTTTGATGTAGTGTATGCATTTTTACTGAGTTCAAAATATTATCTAATTTCTCCTGAAATTTTCTTTGTAACCAATGGGATTTTTAGAAATGTGTTAGTTAATTTGCAAAAATTTGTAGATTTTCCAGAAATCATTCTGTTATTGATTTCAACTTTGTTATAGTAAAAAACTATACTTTTCTGAGGAGTAGGTGTAGCTCAGTGGTTGAGTGCCTACTTCCCATGTATGAGGTCCCAGGACCTCCTAAGAAAAAAAAGTACACTTTGCAAGAATTCAACTATTTAAATTTTGTTAATGTTTGTTTTATCTCCCAGAATATACTCTATTTCAGTGACTGTTCCACAAATACTTGAAAGAATATGTATCTGCTGTTGTTGGGTGGAGTAGCCTCTAAATTTCAATTAGCTCAAGTTGGTTAAGAGTATTGTTTAGGCCTTCTATGACCTTGCTCATTTTCTCTCTACCTATCTATTACTGAGAGAGAAGTGTTAAAGTCTCCAAATATAATAGTGAATTTGTCTCTTTCCCTTTGGTGTATCAGTTTCTGCTTCATGGATTTTGAACCTCTGTTCTTAAGTGTATACATATTTAGGATTATGTCTTCTTAGTGAATTGATGCTTTTATCATTACATACATACACCTCTCTTTATCGCTGGTAATTTTCCTTGTTCTGAAGTCTGTTTTGTCTGGTATAAATGGCTCCTGCAGTTTTCTTTTGAATAGTGCTTGCATGATAAATTTTGCTAAGATCCTTTTACTTTTAACCTATTTATGTCATTATCGTTAATAGATTTCTTGTATATAGCATGTAGTTGGGTATTGTTTTTTTTAATACATTTTTTATTTTTTAAAAAGATACTTAGATTACACAAAATTTTACTCAAAAAATATAAAGGATTCCCACATGCCCTACTTGCCGCATCTTGCACCCATCCCCACAATTAACCACTTCTTTCATTAGTGTGGTACATTCATTGCAATTGATGAACACATCTGGAGCATTTCCACTATGCATAGATTATGGTTTACATTGTAGGTTACACTCTCTCCCACTCAGTTCTGTAGGTTATGGCAGGATGTATAATGGCCTGTATCTGTCATTACAATATCATTCAAGACAATTCTAAGTCCTGAAAATGCCCTATTGTTGTTGTTGTTATCCTATATGAAAATTTATTTTTTAAATTGGTGTTTAGGCCATTTATCTTTAATTCAATTACTGAATGTTTGGATTAGAGCTATCACTTTATTATTTGTTTTCCATTATTCTCTCTGTTTCTCCTTGTCCTGCATTCTCCTGGATTATTTTAATATCCAATTAAAATTAAATTTTATTTCAAATTTATCTGTTGGTGTTTTGGTTATATCCCATTTTACTTTAATTTTTTTAGTGTTGCTCTAGGGATTACAAAATACCTACATCAACTTTAATTATCTATTTAGAGGTAATACTACTACTTCAAGTAAAATGTAGAAGAAGCCTAACAATTATATAAATTTCTTTAGCCTCCTCAATCCCCACTTTATGTTGTAGTTGTCATTTGTGTTACATCTACATGCAGTGAAACCCTCAATAATCTCAATAATCTAATAATTTTTGCTTTAACTGTCATATATAGTTTACAGAATTTAAGAGGAAAATATATTCAATTATATGTATCCAAACATGTGACATTTCTGATGCTCTTCCTTCATTCCTGATGACCCAATTGTCCTCCTTATATCATTTTCCTTCGCTTGAAGGAATTCCTTAACATATCCTTTAGAACAGGTCTGGTGGCAATAAATTTTCTTCCTCCAAGGATATCTTTATTTCCCCACCATTCCTGAAGTATATTTTCACTGGATGTAGAATTCTGGGTTAACAGTTCTTTTCTTTCAGCATTTTAAAGATGCTGTTCCATTGTCTTTTGGCCTCTATGTAATGTGTCATTTTCTCTGGCTGTGGTCAAGATTTTTTCTTTCTTTTTCTTTGGTTTTCAGCAGTTTGGTTATTATCTGTTTTGTGTTGGTTTTTTGAGTTCATATTGTAACCTTATGTGTTTCACCAAATTGAAAAGTTTTCAGCCAGTATTTCTTCAAATACGTTTTCTGCATCAATCTCTTTTTCTTTTCCTTCTGTTACTGCATAACACAGATCTTAACTTAGTGTGCCATAGATCCCTGATGAAATGTTCATTAAATTTTTTTTTTCTCTCAGTTCTTCATACAGGATGATTTCTATTGGTTGAACTTTAAATTCACTGACTCTTTTCTTCATCATCTCAATTATGCTATTGAGCCCATACATTGATTTTTTTAAAATTTCATACATTGTATTTTCCAGTACTAAAATTTCCATCTGGTTCTTTTTAGATATGTAATTTTTATTTCTCTGCTGAAAATTTCTATCTTTCACTCATTTCCAGTGTGTTTACTTTCAGTAAATGGAAGATAGTTATAATAGCTGCTTTAAAGACTTTGTCTAATAATTTAAACATCTAGATCATCTTATGGCTGGCATTTATCTTTTCATGTGAGAATCGGTCATATTTTCATGGTTCTTGTATGTTGAGTAATTTTTTTAAGAGTATATCCTGGACATTTAAAATATTATAAGACTCTGGGTCTTTTTAGAATCTTCCAGAATGTTGACTATTTTCATTTTAACAGGCAATCAACATGGTTAGATTCAGGCTGTAAGTTCTGTCTTCCTCTCTCTGGTCAATTGTTTCAATGTCAATTCTGTTTCAGATTGTTTGCTATGCTGTTCTGGGTTATCCCACACATGTGCCTCTCAGGAGTTAATCCAGGAATAATACTGTGATTTATATCATAGATCAGTTCTCAATACTTTTGTTATGAAGCTTTGGGCCTGTTTTGTGCATGCACAGCCCAGGATTGCAACATAAGATTCCTTTGTGACACTCCTGTCCATGAAGTCTAAGAATTATACGGATGTTAATATGTAGTCATAAAGCTTTATTTTTTCATTGCTGGTCCTTGTGGCATTTTTGTTACTCTCCTACTACTTCAGCTTGATAGTGAATTACAGTGTGATTATATTTGAATCACAAAACTACTAAAACTGATTTTCTTCCCTGTGTTATTAAAAAGAAATATACTAAAAATCTTTTTTTTTTTTTTCAAAAACAACAATACAAGCATTTTCTGCCACTTAGGCTCATTTTAATGCAATTTTCTCTCTTACTCCCAAATGTAGCTCCCTTTTAAAAGAGCTTTCTTGTCTTTTCATCTCCTCTGAGGATAACAAGTAGATTTACATTTGGGGAAGCAGACTTGGCCTAGTGGATGGGGCATCCGCCTACCACATGGGAGGTCCGCGGTTCAAACCCGGGGCCTCCTTGACCCGTGTGGAGCTGGCCCACGTGCAGTGCTGATGAGCACAGAAGTGCCATGCCACGCAGGGGTGTCCCTGGCGTGGGGGAGCCCCACACGCAAGGAGTGCGCCCCATAAGGAGAGCCGCCCAGCACAAAGGAGGGTGCAGCCTGCCCAGGAATGGCGCTGCACACACGGAGAGCTGACACAACCAGATGATGCAACAAAAAGAAAGAGGTTCCCGTGCTGCTGACAACAGAAGCTGACAAAAAGAACACACAGCGAACGGACACAGAGAACAGACAACTGGGGCAGGGGGAGAGGGGAGAGAAATAAATAAAATACATCTTAAAAAAAAAAAATTTATGTTTGATTCTTTCATTCAACAAGTATTTATGAAGTGCCTACTATGTGCTAGATACTACTCTAGCTATTGTTTGATTAAAAAATAATGGCTTAGCACTGAAATGCGTATGTTACCAAGAAATTGGGGGATTTATTTCTCTGGAGTCTTAAAAATAATTATTAATACTTGTATTTTCAAGACTATTGACCAGAGGGTGGCTTGGGGTAGAGAATGGACGAAGTCGCCTCTCATTGTTCTCTGAGTTCAATGAATTCTCAAGACTGAAATAATTTAAAAATACCATAAATAAACCCAAAGCATGTCCTTGAAGAGAAACAAAATTGTTAATAAGCTGTTTTCCCTCATTCCCTCACATTTTACCCCTTCCTTGCCTTTGTGGTTATACATGTTCCTATTCCTCATACTTCTTCCCCAGAGCCCCACAAGTTTTGAAGGGATATTAAAAGCCATGATGTCTGAGAAGTTCTATTAGCTAATGGCCACGGTCCAAACATCCCATCTTGGTGACTTTGGCATGATACTTCATATTCAAAATGTTCCCATTTTTCCCCCACTGGCAAAATCAATGGGAAAATACATAGTGAGCTAGGATAGGAAAATAATTTTGTTGTTCTATCAACAAATTCCTAGTAAGTGTGATAAGGCTAAACACTGATCATGTTAACCAGAACGAGTCTTCACCAATGAGATGAGCACAATATACATGTGATGTAATACCAACTGCTTTTAAAGAAAATATAATTTTAAAAAATGATTTAAGGGACTGTATCTAGCCTACATGATTCAAACTGGGTTTACTACCATATACTGGTTGCATGATATTAGATAAATTACTTAACCTCTCTAAGTTCCACTTTCCATGACTATAACATTGGAGAATAAGAGCTATGTAATGGTTTGTTAAAATTAAATGTCTGGCACAGTAGGTACTCAATTAGTACTAGGTAAATATAAAAACAAAGTCAGTAAAACTTCTAAAAAGGAGCATTTGCATCTGAATGCAAAGTGTCCTTGGGGAGAGTTTATCCCAGCCACTCTATATATATTATTATTAAATAAAGCAGAGGGATTTCTCATAAAAGTCATCTGAGGCAGAAGAACAAACAAATCTTCCCTTTTAATAAATATTTCCTTATTTCAATATCCAATTCCATTATCTTAGTCTGAATGTTTTTGGAAGAACCTGGCTATAATGATGCTGAAGAGTTTATCTAATAGTTGGCCATGAGATTTGCTGACACTTAATGAAATCTGTTTAATTACTCTAGCAGCCCCTGTGTTGGCAGCTGTGCTGGGGTCATTGGAAAACTCGACCTGTTGGGATACAAGAACGTCTTCTACTGATTGAAGCCTGTACCCTGTGGAAATGTTTTAATGGGGTCCTTGAAGCATGTCCTACGAAATGCTGTCAACACATATTCTTCTTTGTCAGGCCTTTTATTTGGTTAGGTATACCCAAGAGCTCTGTCTTTCTGCCTGTGGTTTACCACATTGTCTTGCTTTTGATTTCAAATCTGGTTTTGCTGTGTTCACCGAAGCAGAGGTAGCTGAATTAGAGGGACATCATCAACACTGCTCCCTCAGAGAAAATTTCCCATCAGATAAGTTACTAAACCAGCTACTATGTTCTAATGCACGGAAGTCACATTCTTGCCACCTGATCATTTACTTGCAGAAAAACATATTCTCTATATCACGGGCAAAGGGGCATGCTCAACAGACCACATGGAATGCTGGGGTTTTTCATGATCCCTAGTCTGAAGAATTTCAAAAGAAGGAGGAGACAACAATTTTTTTAAAAACTTATTCAGAATTCACAGTCACAGGCGATTTTTTTGATTAACAAAGAAAAGTTTTTTGGAGATTAATATTAAACATAAAATATGTGACAAAATCCTTAAAATATATAATTGCTTTATATAAAGATAACTGTTGTTTATTATGAATTGATGAAACATAAGAAATTACCATATCCAAAGGTGAAAATGTTCCCCCAAGGTGTGTGGGGTTTTTTTTTTGGTTTATTTGTTTGTTCTTAAAGCATAGGAATTCCCAAGGACAAGAAATTGTCTTAATTGTGATCATCGGACCAATAAAAAATCTTATGTCAGAAAGTAGATTACAAACTACCAGGGGTGATGATGGGGGGTGGGAATGGGGAATGGGAAGCTAATGGTTAATGGGTCAAGGATTTGTTTGTGATGATAGAAAAGTTTTGTTAATGGATGATTGCGATAGTAGTACAATCAAATTGTGAATGTAATCAATAACCCTGAATTGAATACTTAAAAGTAGTTCAAATAGGAAATGTTATGTTGTATACATGTCACAAAAAAAATTGAAGAAAAAAAAAGTTCAACAAATCAATGAATTATCATTCAAAAAAAATATCTTAATGTCATGTGTTTTTCTATCAGTTCCAAGAACGGAGAATGTCCCAGTGCAGAAAACTTGGTATGGGGTTTGGCTGTTCAAAACAGCTGGTTATTTAGAGTAAAAGTGAAGCTCATTTTTCACTGAATAAGGGAAAGACTTTCTAGAAATGTAATCATTGGGAAAATCTTGGATTTCATTAAAATAATTCTATTTTATAGTCAATATTAATCTAAATAATAGCTTTCAAAGCCACTATGCACATTTTAATCCATTCGAGGTAATTCGGAATACATGCACTGTATTTTGATTTTAGGCATTGCCTATTCCTTTCATATTAAGCAATGTTACTTCAAGAATTGGAAACTTTCCTACCTAGTCACAGAATATTACAAGAGAGTAAAGTTCCTTGAGTTGACAGTAATAACAGGAATCAGACTGGCCTTTCTCCTTTTGCTTGTGTTCAGTCACAAATGGTTATGTGGAAAATCAGGATATTCCTCCCCACAAAAAAATATAGAAGAGTGACATAGGATGGGTCTACACACCAGGAAACCAGGTAAATGACGAGAAAAAGAGGACAGGGTATTCGTGGATCAAAGAGAAGAGTCACAACAAAAATACATAAAATGCTTAGAAATAAGCATAATAAGTGCTCAAGACCAATTTAATCCAGAAATAAGATCTGCTTCTCAGGTTTTTCAAATCTCATTAATTGTTTGTTTGTTTGTTTTACTGTTATTTCTGGATAGGAAAAAGCAATTCTGAAAATTTATTAGATAAAACCAAACTAACCTGTAAATTCATGCCATTCTCAAAGTGTTAACAATGGTTACCTCTGAGGAGTGAGGCTGGGGAAAATATTTGTAATACATATGACAGCCAAAATCTCCCTAATAGCATTTGATAAGAAAAAAACAATAACCCAATAGAAAAATACAGACAAAAGATATGACCAAACAGTTCACAGAAGAGGAAATACCAATTGTTCTTAAATATATGAAAAGAAACTTAGCTTCGTTTTAATAATAGGAAAAACACAAATTAGGAAAACACAAAAATAATCTGTTACCATTTTTCACTTATCAAATTGACATAAAACAAAATTCAATAGCACTCTGTTGGCATAGTTACAGGTAAACGAACTTTTGTACATGGTTGAAAGTTATTATATGGTTTGTATGTTATAAATTAGTAACACTTCTATGGAGGGCAATTGCCTAATATCTATCAAAATTACAAATGCATGTATTCTTTGACCTAGCAATTCCACTTACTACAGAAACACATGTGCAAAATGGCAAAATGACACAAGGCTAACTGTTAGGGCATTGTTTAATATAGCAAAAAGCTTAAAACAACCAAATATCATTTAATTTGGAGACTGATTAAATAAAGTATGCTACATCCATACTATAGAATATTATTCATCTGATAAGAAAAGGAAAAAACTCTTTAAATACTAATTGATAAAAGTTCTATGACATATTGATAAGAAAGAGAGGAAGGTACACAAAAGTATTTAAATACATTAGTATTTATGTATGAGGGAAAGAAATAAGAATATATATTCAAATGCATAAAAATGTTTATAACAATAGCTACTTTAAAAGGGGGGGTGCAAGAAAAAGAAGGGGGAAACAGGTGAGCAGAAATTTCCCTATATATACCTTCCCCATCACCCACTTTTTAGAGAAATTGTGGGTTTACAGAATAATCATGCACAAAACACAGGATTCCCCTACACCACCCCACCAACAACAGCTTGCATTGGTATGGAATATTTGTTACCATTGATGATAGTACATTTTTAGAATGGTACTATTAATTAAAATCCATGGCTTAATTTAGGGTTCACTGTTTGTGTAATATAGTTCCATGGATTTTTTTTTTAAGATTTATTTTATTTCTCTCCTCTTCCCCCTTGTCATCTGCTCTCTGTGTCCATTCACTGTGTGTTCTTTTGTGTTTGCTTGCATTCTTGTCATGCAGCACTGGGAAACTGTGTCACTTTTTTTGTTTCATCAGCTCTCCACGTGTGCAGTGCCACTCCTGGGTGGGCTGCACTTTTTTTCGTGCAGGGCGGCTCTCCTTGTGGGGCGCATGCACTCCTTGAGCATGGGGCACTCCTATAGAGGGTACACTCCTGCGTGGCACAGCACTCCTTGCGCGGCAGCACTGTGCATGGGCCAGCTCACCACAGGGTCAGGAGGCCCTGGGTATCGAACTCTGGCCCCTACATATGGTAGGTGGATGCTCTATCAGTTGACCCACAACCGCTTCCCAGTTCCATGAATTTTTAAAAATTTTTTATTCTGTTACCATACCACATATACAATCTAACATTTCTGCTTTTAACTATAAACAGATATGTATTTCATTCACAATGTTAATTGCATTCACAACGTTGTGCTACCATCACCATCATCCATTATCAAAACAATTCCATCATTCCAAATTGGAACACAGTATTAAGCCTTAACTTCTCATTCCCTATCCCCACCCCATCTTCTGGTAATCTATATTCTAGATTCTGACTCTATGAATTTGCTTATTCTAATTGTTTCAAATCAGAGAGATCATACAATATTTGTCCTTTTGTGCCTGGTTTATTTCACTCAACAAGGTATCTTTCAGGTTCATCCAAGATGTCACATGTGTCAGGACATCGTTCCTTTTTTCAGCTGAATAATATTCCATTGTATGCATATACCACAGTTTGTTTATCCATTCATTGGTTGATGGACACCTGGGTTGCTTCCATCTTCTGGCAATTGGCAATCTGAAAAATAGTTCTTCTAATTTAATGTCAGCATGTAGAGTCATAAGTTTCTCTCTCAGCACTGCCTTTGCTGCATCCCATGTTTTGATATATTGTTTAATTTCCACATATTTGTGAACTTTCCATTTCTCCCTCTGTTATTGATTTCTAGCTTCATTCTGTTGTGGTCAGAGAATATATTTTACATGATTTCAAATTTTTAAAAATTTATTGAGATTTGTTTTGTGATCCAATATATGGTTTATACCAGAGAATGATCCATGTGCACTCAAGAAAACCTGTGTCCTTTGTTGTTGTTGCTGAGTACAGTGTTCTATATATGTCTGTTAGGTCTAGTTGGTCTAGTGTATCATTCAAATCCTGTACTTCCTTATTGATCTGACTAGATGTTCAATCCACTACTGAGAGTGGTATGTTAAACTCTCCTACTATTTATGTAGAACTGTAAATTTCTCCCTTCAAATCTGTTAGTATTTGCTTCACATATTTTGAAGCTCTGCTGTTAGGTGCATATATATTTGTAATTGTTACATCTTCCTCTTCAATTGTCTCCTTTATCAGTATAGAATGACCATCTTTGTCCCTTGTATTTTTGACTTAAAGTCTATTTTATCCAACATAAGCATAACCACCCCAGCTCTCTTTTGCTTTCTACTTGCATGGTATATTTTTTCCCATTCTTTTGCTCTCAACCTACTTGTATCTTTGAATTTAAGGTGAGTCACTTACAGACAGCATACAGTTGAGTCATGCATTTTTATCCATTCTGCCAATCTCTGATTTTGGACTGGAGAGTTTGATTCGTTTACATTTAAAGACACTACTGATAATTCAGTACTTTCTTCTGCCATTTTTCTATTTACCATTTGTATTAGTCAGTCAAAAGGGTGCTGATGCAAAATCCCAGAAATTGGTTGGTTTTTATAAAAGGTATCTATTTGGGGTAGGAGCTTACAGATACCAGGCCATAAAGCATAAGTTACTTCCCTCTCCAAAGTCTGTTTTCATGTGGTGGAGCAAGATGGCTGCCAGTGTCTGCAAGGGTTCAAGCTTCTCTTCCCAGGGCTTGCTTCTTTCCAGGCTTAGGGTTCCTCTCTTCCTGGGGCTCCAGCTTAAGGCTTCAGCATCAAACTCTGGCATCAAAAATGTCCTTTGCCATGCCTTTTATCTGGGAGTCCCCACGTACCAAAGGGTGAGGATTAAATGCCCCACTGGCACAAGAGGTTTACCTGATTACTTAATCAAGTAAACCTCTGAATCCAATATAATCTCATATGCCCAGAGGAAAAGATCAGTTTACAAACATAATCCAATATTTCTTTTTGGAATTCATCAATAATATCAAACTACTACACCATTTGTAAGTCTTATACGTTTTTTGTCCCTCACTTCCATTTTTTACCATACTGAGTGCTTTCTCTTTTCTATCTGGATATATTTTTCATCTCCTTTACTTATATTTACCATGGGGTTAAAATTTAACATTTTAAATATACAGCAATCATATTTAGTTTGAAACAATTTAATTTGAAAGGCAGGCATACATAATTTACCTATTTCCTTTTGTTCCCCCCCCATCATTTTTTGTACTTATACCATTTACATCTTTGTACATAGTATGTCCAAAAACCTAAATTTATCATTATTTTCTATGCATTTGCATTTAACACCTGTAGGAAGTAAGAAGTGAAGTTACATACCAAACAATTCAATACAATACAATATAATGCAATAATACTAGCATTTACAGTTACCCAAATGGTTACCTTTATTTTATTTCTTTATGTTGCTTTGAACTACTTCTAGTGACCTTTCCTTTCAGTCTGAAGAACTCCCTTTAGCATTGCTTGTAGGGTGGATCTAGTGGTGATGAACTCCCTCAGCTTTTGTCTATGAGAATGTCTTAATCTCTCCCCCATTTTTGAAAAAAGATTCTCATCAAATACAAAATTCTTGGCTAAGAGTTGTTTTCCTTCAGCCCTGTAAGTATTTTCACCCACTACCTTCTTGCCTCCAGGTTTCTGATAAGAAATCAGCATTCAATCTAATTGGATATCCCTTGTATGTAACATGTTGCTTTTCTCTTGCAGCTTTCAGAACTCTCTCTTTGTTCTTTGCATTCAATAGTGGAGTCAGTCTGTAATGGGGTTTATTTTTCCTCATGTTTATCCTGTTTGGTGCTCTCTGAGCTTCTTGGATGTGCATATCCATGTCTTTTGCTACATATAGGGAGTTCTCTGTCATTATTTCTTTGACTTATTCCTTCTGCCCTTTCTTTCTTCTCCTTCTGGTAGGCTATTTTTTTTTTTTTTACTTTACTATTCCTTTTTTCTTTCTGCTCCTCAGCCTGACTCATTTCAAGTGTCTTGTGTTCAAGTTCATTGATTCTTTCTTCTGCAAGTTCCAGTCTGCTCTAGAAACCCTCCTGGCATTTTTCACTTCTATATTGTCTTCAACTCTTTTTAAAGGCTTTCTTTGGTATGTCTACATTCTTGTCTTATTCATTGGTATTTTCTGTATTTTCTGTATTTTCTTTGGATGTGCCATAATTTCCTGTTTCTTTGTCTTATACTTGTCACACACTGTAAATTTCAGTATTTTAAAATGTTAACTCTGAAATTTATTCCCTGGGGTTTCTGTTTCTTGGTTTTGTAACCAAGCTGGTGATAAGACAGAGTTATTCTTGAGCTTCAGCCCTCCTTCAGAAAGGTCTGCCAAAGGCGAATGCAGTGTACAGGTTTCTCCCTGTCTTTCTGGGTCTCTGTCTTGTCCTGGGATTTTGCTTGTTAGTTATTTTAGAGTTCCTCTGTTCATAAGAGTTTGATTGACCTCTCTGTTTCGCAGGAGGCAGATCTCCTTCCTCTGAGTGTTTGAAGCTGGCAGGCCTTTGTCTCAAACTGTCCAACTCTATGTAGTTTTTAACACTCCTTTCATTGTCTCTAGCTGCTTTTGCCTGGAGGGCAAATTCTCAAAGGTGGGTGATCCCAGAGAGGACTTTCCTAAGTCAGTATTTCCCAGGCAAAATGGGGCTAGGAACCCATGATGGGGGCACAGACCAGCTCCAAAGTCCCCGGGGAAAGGGATCAGGAAGGGCACCAAAAATTTCTCCAATGGCTCCCCAAGACTGAGCTTTCCTGGCCTGCCCAGAAAATGTAGCCCCTCATTTAACTGTCCCCATAACCCTGAGAAAGCACTGTGTCTTAAAATCTACACTACCTCTGCCCCTGTCTGGGGAGAGTTGAAATAATAGCTGCTCTCAGAGCTGGACTCTCAGGCATCCAAATTCACTAATGAAAAGCCATGATCAATGACTGGTCCTGCACACACTTGTTCTTGGGGAAGAGGATTTTTATGACCTTTCTGTCACCAGTTAGCTAGGAACTGGACACCTCTGTGGCCTGCCGTGAGAGTGGGGGATGGGTGCCAGTATCCACAGCACGTAGGCAGGAGTTTATTATTCTTTACCATAGTTTATCAACCACTTCCTCCCACTCCTCCCTGGAGCCTGTACATTGTTCTTCTGGCCTCCAAAGTTTGAAAACAGTTGTTTCAGACAGCTTCTGCCTGTTTAGTAGTTGTTTTGATGGGAAGAACGAGTCTAGGAGCTCCCTACTCTGCCATCTTCTTTGGAAGTATCCTCCCCTATAAGCCTTTTAACAACTTTAGATTTTTGAACATCACTTTGAAAAACAATAAACTAACCTTTTTTTAAAAGATTTTGTTTATTTCTCCCCTCCCCTTCCATTCCCCCTGTTGTCTGTGTGCTGTGTCCATTCGCTGTGTGTGTTCTTCTATGTCTACCTGTATTCTCATTAAGCAGCTTCAGGAACAGATCCTGGGACCTTCCGGAATGGGAGAGAGGTGATTACTCTCTTATGCCACCTCAACTCCCTGTTCTGCTATGTCTTCTTATTTTCTCTCCTCTGTGTCTTTTGTTGCGTCACCTTGCTGCGCCAGCTCTCTGCATCAGCTGGAACTCCTGTGAGGGACAGCATTCCCACACAGAGCGGCACTCCTGCGCAGGGCTGCATTCCCATGTGGGCTGCACTCTGCGTGGGCCAGCTTGCCCTCACCAGGAGGCCCTAGGCATCAAACCCTGGACCTCCTATATGGTAGATGGGAGACCAACTGGTTGAGCCACATCTGTTTCCCTTAAACTAACTTTTATTTATTTATTTTTTAAAGATTTAATTATTTATTTGTTTCTCTCCCTTTCTCCCCCCCCTCCCACCCCAGTTGTCTGTTCTCTGTGTCTATTTGCTGCGTGTTCTTTGTCCGCTTCTTTTGTTGTCAGCAGCACAGGAATCTGTGTTTCCTTTTGTTGTGTCAGCTCTCCGTTTGTGCGGCGCCATTCCTGGGCAGGCTGTACTTTCTTTTGCACTGGGCGACTCTCCTTACGAGGCACGCTCCTTGTGCATGGGGCTCCCCTATGCAGGGACACCCCTGCATTGCACGGCACTCCTTGCATACATCAGCACTGCAAATTGGCCAGCTCCACATGGGTCAAGGAGGCCCAGGGTTTGAACTGTAGACCTCCCATGTGGTAGACGGATGCCCTAACCACTGGGCCAAGTCTGCTTCCCTTAAAATAACTTTTAAATGGCCTTTTGTTCTTTATGAATTATTATGAAATAAACCGTTTTATACCATAAAATTACATTGTAAACATACTTGTGACAATCCCTGGTTTTTGTAGGATTATCATAGAGGCAATTATATTTTAATACCCAATATTAATTGCACTCTCATATTTAACTTTTTTTTCAGGAAGTACTGGGAATTGAACCCAGGACCTCATATGTGCGAAACAGGCTCTCAACTAATGAGCTACAACTACTTCCTCTCATATTTAACTTTAACATAAAGTTTATCACATTATTATAATTTAACAATCAAAAATTTTCAAATATCTTGAATATATCAATCTCTCTTGACATGGGAGCAGGTGAAGGAAGATAAAGGGGGAATAGATTTTTTTTCCATTACATTAAAAAACATAAGAGGTTCCCATATACCCCACTGCCCACGCCCCCACCCCCACTCCTCCCACATCATCATCCCCTTTCATCAGTGAGGCACATTCATTGCCTTTGGTGAATACACCCTGGAGCCTGCCACACTGCATGGACCGTAGTTTACATTGTAGTTTGGAAGTAGATTTTATATTATAATGTATATATACATACACAGATGTATTTAAAAAGGAACAGAGGTTAATTTTTAGACAATATTACACTATTACAATATCTTATTATTGGTTTAAACTGTTGCACAACCAACATTTCCCACAATTTGTTGATTCTTGTTCAAGTATAAAGAAGTAGTGTGTGTTTCAGCAGGGCTATGTTTACGGCCTTTTTAAAAAATAGCACTTGAAGTCAATGGGCTTCTGCCCTTGAAGAAATGGTGATGAACTTGGCTATGGAGAAAATGTCTATGGATGCTGCTCTAACCTAGTTGTGAAGAGCACAGGACTTTGGAGTAACACCCATCTAGAGTTCACCACCTGTGCAACCTTGGGTGAGTTACTTCATAGGAGACTGTTTCCTGTCAAACAGTAGACTCCTCATAGGGTTGTTTTGAGAATTAATTGAAATAATGCATATAAATGGTTTAGCACAGGCATATCTTTAAACTCAATGAAAGATGGTTGTTATGATGATGAAACTTCTGTTCTTTAATATAATTTAATGTATACATCTGCAGCAGAAAAAAAATAAGAACACAAGATAAATAAAGAAATGTAGAAATAAGCACCCTCTTTAGTACAATCTGTGGGGGTTGGAAAAAATTCTCCTAGCCAGATACATCTCACCAAAGGAGTCCACAATTTGACCAGAAGATCTATTTAAGAATTCAGCGAAGGGAAGCAGATTTGGCTCAACCGATAGAGCGTCCGCCTACCACATGGGAGGTCCAGGGTTAAAACCCAGAGCCCCCTGACCCGTGTGGTGAGCTGGCCCCCACACAGTGCCAATGCGCTCAAGGAGTGCCATGCTTTGCAGGGGTGTCCCCCACATAGGGGAGCCCCATGCTCAAGGAGTGCACCCCATAAGGAGAGCCGCCCAGCGCGAAAAAAGTGCAGCCTGCCCAGGAATGGCGCCACACACACGGAGAGCTGACACAGCAAGATGCCGCAACTGAAAGAGACACAGATTCCCAGTGTGGCTGACAAGAATGCAAGTGGACACAGAAGAACACACAGCAAATGGACACAGAGAGCAGACAATGGGGGAGGGGGAAGGGGAGAGAAATTTTTAAAAAAAAGAATTCAGTGGGTTCCTCAGGGTAAGCATCTGTTAACATGCAAATATCTCTAGAAGGAGAATGATCCATTAACGATTACTACTTTGCATATTAAATAAATTAATAGTTAGTAGAAGAATTCTTAGAAAAAAGGACAGTCTCTGGTGAAATACTCAAAGTTGATGTGCTATTTCCATTGAGGAGAGAGAGTCCTTGGGGCACAGCTTGAATGAGTCAGGAATAAAACAAACAACTGCTCTGCACAAGAAAAGGAATTTGTGGGCACGGGGGGGGGGTGTGCTGCTAGCCTGGGAAGGAAGAGCAGTGTTTGAATCCCAGAAATGCTAGGTATTCCTTGCAGCTGAAAAGAAAAGTATGAGTCCCCATGCTAGGATTGGCCAAGGGCTTTTGAGAACGGAAAAGTCTGAACTTCACTTGTAAGTGGTTTGTGTGGTTTCATGCCAGGTATCCCCCCTTGCTGTGCTCCAGACCTTATATGTTGAGCAATGAAGGGATAGGAGTGCTATGTAGGAAGAAGACATGTGCAGAAAGGGGCAAAAGATACAGAAAGGACAAATGCAGAGTGGAGAAGGAAACCTCCAGAAGCAGAAAGGTAGAATCAAAGTGTCTAAGTCTGGAGAACAAGCACCCCCAAGAGTCCTCAGAGATAGTGGGGATGATGGGGGTGAGGGGAGGTTGGCAAGGGATGCCTCTTTTCACACTATATGGAATGAAGGAGTGACTCTGTTTAATTAAATCTCAAAGAATGGAGTGATCCAGATGAGTGTTGGTTGCACTAGATCTCTTTCTTCCCAGCTCTTTCATTCCAGCTCTCTACTGGCTGGAAAAAAGTTAAAAGCGTGACCCTGGGGGCCTAGAACCTAGAGATTACAGGAAAAGGGTAACATATTAATTTGGGGTTAGAAGAGAAAACTTGGGAGGGATGACATATAAGGGGCATTAAATGGGGTACCTTAGCAAGAGATAGTTGTCCTAAATAGAGAAGGGCTCCCAAGCTCAAGCAAGCCCTGCACAGATGACAAGTTAACATTTTAAAAATTATTCACCTAAATTTAAGTTTAGATATATGCTGTGTGGATAAGTGATAAAATGCCAAATTACCTGGGATTAGTTACTGGGAGAAAATACTAAATGACAAATCCAATGGGAAAAAACTGGAATTGTAATAATAATAAAACATGAAAATGGTACTTTACCCCTTCCCTGGCAGTCTGTTTAAAAGAGTTCAATTGAGACATGAAATAATTATATCAGCCTTAATTCTTCTCAGTTATTAATTAAGCACCTTCTTGGAAACATGCAGATAAAAGTACCACCTCGGAGAATTTGAGATAAGAGTGATTGAAAAGAAGAGAAATTAGTAGGCTTTACCGGTTCTCACTCATAACCATCATGCTCTGTTTCTTCAAAGCTGCCTAACAGATGCATAACATTAAATTGAATCTTTAATGTGTTCTGATGTGGGAGAGCTTAGAATCCTAAGACCTGGTCTTAGGTTCGCACTTATCTTTGTACATTGTAGGGGCCATAAAACCAGGGGAATAGCAAAGGCTATTGTGAAACAAGATAAATGAGAGTTCCATGTGTTATAAAGAAATTCAAGCTGCTTCCTGTGATGAAAAACATATAGGTATTCACATGCACTTTAGATATCCTTCAGCTAAGTCCAATAGATCCCACAATGCCTAAGTTTACAGGCATATTAATATGATGAAAGAAATGATGAAATGTGGTTGTTTGCCTGAAGGAAAACATGTTATAAATAGTAAAACTGGCCAGATGTCCGGTCATCCTAAAAATAGGTAGGTTTACATTGTGACACCCATTAACTCTCAGGAAGTAGAAAAATGGTCACACTTTGTGAATAATGTCCACCAAGAAATAGCCAAAACTCCCTTCATTTGACCATAAACCCATCAAAACATGAGGGTATATGATAACTTCATGCCATCCTGTGATCAGTTAATGACTCATGCTTGCTTCCTTCTGGGGTTGGTACCTTCTACTGACTGGCAATCTTTGGGCTTCCTTAGATTTTCCATTACATGGTAATGCACATGGCAATGTCTTCTCCTTTCTCCTCCATTTTCTGTTGACTTCCAGATTCTGACTGCTCCCCAGGGCTTCTCTCTCCATCTGACTTTTTTTTTTCAGGTCAGTGCAGGGATTGAACCCAAGACCTTTACATGGGAAGCAGGTGCTCAACCACTTAAGCTACATCCACTCCCCTCATCTACTCATATACCTTTGTACACTTTCAACCGAAAGTTGTAAAGTAAGATTGTGCTGACATTGCAAACTGTTTCTTTCTTCTGTTTACAATTTCATATGAAGACTGATTTCACTCTACAAGATGGGAGAAAAAAATTCTAAGTTTACAGTCGTTAATATGATTGGGGTTTTTGCTACAGGTGAATAGCTATTGCCACCTACTGTTGAGAAAAAATAAAACTGTTAAGCCAAAAGTTTTCAGCCTTATTAAGTTTTTGACAGATCATAAATTTTTAAAAAATGACTTAATGAAGGCAGTTAGTTGAGAGAAGTCTTTCTCCTAGCCTAAACAGCTGTTTACTATTCATAAAGTAGTTTGAAAAATAAGGAAAATAGAAAATATAGTAAATATAGCTCTAATATCAGAAAAATTGCTAGGTATAACTATTCCTACATTTGATTAAAGGTTAAAAGCAAATCATGTTTAATTTGTTTCCATTTGCCCCACAATACTAGACACCACAATGGAGCTAAATATAATTAAATTATTCATTTTTAATTATCTTAGCTTCATTTCAAATTTTAAATTAAAACATAGATTGGGAAGTGGAGATGGCTCAAGCAATTGGGTTCCTGTCTACCAAATGGGAGGTCCGGGGTTCAATTCCTGGGGCCCCCTGGGGAAGGCAAGCTGGCCCACGTGGAGAGCTGGCGCAACAAGGTGATGCAACAGAAAGAGACACAGAGAAGAGGAAATAAGAGATGCAGCACATTAGGAAGCTGAGGTGGCATAAGAGATTGAACACCTCTGTCCCACTCCAGAAGGTCCCAGGATTGGCTCCTGGTGCTGCCTAGAGAGAAGACAAGTAGACACAGAAGAACGCACAGCAAATGGACCCAGAGAGAAGACATCAAGGGGGTGGGAGGGGGGAGGTAAATAAATAAATAAATAAATCTTTATAAAACAAAACATAGGCTAACTTCTTTTCTTCATTTTCTCATAAAACCATTAGAAATATATGACAAAGTCATTTTTTTTACTTTAGATTTAGCTATAAATATTCTGTTAGAAAAACAGAGTAGTTAACATTTAGTCATCATTAGGTATCTAACAGTGCATACTTATGCTCAAACTTAGAGAACATCCCTTTAGGACAAAAAGCTACCACAAAAGCAATGCATCTGAGTCAGTGAATCCAGCACATTAAAATGCTCCTACTAGAAATGGGAGGCAGAGTTTTGTGCCTCCAGATCCATCAATGTGAAGAATGACCTGTCTTTATTGTGGTGGCTGGTGTTAAGCCGGAGGAAATGATTTGGTGGCCGAAATTCAGTTTCTTTTCCACATAAAAAAGTATTTTCCTCTTTAAAGAATATTTATTTAACTCTGTCAACAGCCAAGCACCATGCCACGTCCTGTGACAGCTACCTCACAGTCAGGAGAAGTGGATGTGGAGCGTGATGTGTGAATGTGCAGAGCAAGACGTCAGTGTGAATGTCTGAGGGGAAAAAAGCCCTTTCAGCTTTGCTGTGCATTACTCCAAGTATGCAAGCTGATAACATACTAAGCACAGTGTGCACTGTGTCTTCTGTGTACATGTGTGTGTATGGGGGTAGTTTTGTTTCTAAAACTTAGTAATTAATTTTGCTATATTGATAGTTATGGCTTATTCCATGGGCTTCATGAAGATATTTTAATCATAACTAACATTGATGTAACATTTACTGCCTATAAAATGCTCTCACACATGTCACAATTTATTTGTTCATTCAAATGTTTACTGAGCATGAGGCATGTTCCAGGCTCTCACAGGCATTGGGAATACAAAGCTGGAAAAACACCGTTCACCTTTCAGAAACCTACACGGTCTAGGTGAGGAAAGAGGGAAGCAAACTGCACAGCTGGGTTTACAAAGCTATGTGAAAAGCTCCATTATAAAGGAATGAAGGGGGCACTATGTGAAATGAAAGGTAGCAGGTCTGTTTCTGGTTGTGGAAGGGGGCAGTGATGGAGGAATGTGTAGATGATAGACACAACAGCACATGAACTATCTCTATGATTTTGTCGTTTTGAGAATGTCATACAGTATGTGACCATTTGAGATTGGCTTTTTTCACTCAGCATAAAATCTGACATCCATCTATTGTTGCGTGTACTGTTAGTTCATTCCTTTTAATTGCTGAGTATATTCCACAGTATGGATATACTATAGTTTGTTAAGCATTTACCTACTGAAGGACTGTTATCTTCCATTTATGGCTATTACAAATAAAAGTGCTATCAATAATCATGCAAAGGTTTCCATGTGGACATAAGTTTTCATTTCTCTGGGATAATTGCCCAGGAATGCAATTGCTGGGTCATACGGTAGATGTATGTATATTTTTAAGACACTATATTGAGCTTATTTTACGTTAACTATTATTTTATCCCATTGTGAAAGTAAGAAAAGAAAAAGCAGCCCATGCTTTGGAGAAGACTAGACTTGGGGTTGAATCTGGCACTGCCATCATAAACTGTGAGCTTTGGCAAATTAATTGACTCTTCTATAGTTATATGTCATTTTATGAACATACAGATTTGTGTAACCTTTGGATGGCTTCAAAATATCAGTGGCATCCCAGGGTCCACAGGCTGGAAGAATAGAATATGATTAGAGTGGACTTACTGGTGTTCTGTTGGGGAACTATTATGATTAGTAAGGGGAGAAATTGTAATAGTGGTGTGGAGAGGGTGGCCACAATAGCTGCTGATGGTAGGGAGACGGAAGAAGAGATATTGTGTGGGGGCATTTTCGGGATTTGGAGTTGTCCTGGGTGGCGCTGCAGGGATGGATGCTGGACATTGTGTGTCCTGACATGGCCCACTGAGTGGACTGGGGGACAGTGTGGACTACAATGTAGACCACTGTCCATGTGGTGCAACGGTGCTCCAGAATGTATTCGCCACAGGCAGTGGATGCACCGCGATGACGGAAGAGGTTGTTGATGTAGGAGGGGTGGATGGGTGGGGTATGGGGTAAATGGGGACCTCATATTTTTTAAATGTAACCTTTAAAAGAAAATTTTAAAAGTTTAAAAAAAATTGCACTGGAATGAAAAATTTCCTGCTTTACTCATGCACAGGATGGGCAGGATTCCTAGGTATGAAATGCACAGCTCTGTGCTTATCAAGAGCATATCAAAGTAGGAAGCTAGGCTGTAGGAGAAGGTGGGGGCAATTTATACCTAAATTAAGCTGGGCAAGGCATGTAATAGAGACTGAGATAGGACACAGTGAGGAGTTGGCTAAGGGTTATGAGTGGGCAATTGAAGGAGATTCTAGAATAAGCAAGTCCCAATACTCACACAGAAAAAAAAAATGGACTAATGTGTGATTTGATGAAAGTCTCTCAATCTTTTCAGCCACATACTGGCTGCTGGCAGTTTTCTGAGCTACCCAGAGGTGGTGTGAGGAGTCAGTGGGTGGAAGCTGAGAGTAAGATAAAATACTTATTCAATCATTCAACAAATATTATGACTCAGGCTTTGTATATGGTTTAAGGCTAAGCTAAAAAATAAGTGTGTTTTCTTTTGGGGTAGGGTGGCAATGAGATAAAGCTGTTTAAAAGATGCCAGATCTAGGTGGGAGTCCAGGCAAGCAGGAAAAATCAAATAGAAGTTTAGGTTTAGAAAGTGTATGGCAGAAGCTGAGGTTTAGATAGTGTATGGCCAAGTTCAGGGAGGCCAGAAGTGGCAACAAAAGGCAGAAACATACCAAATCCAGGCAGCCAGAATCAGCTCTCAGGAGGTCTGCAGAGTAGATGAAGCAAGTGAAATAAGTGATTTTTTTATTCTAGTACAAAGACTTTTTGCTTTTACATCTAAAGTATTTTCTGCTGCCTGCTTCCTGATGTGAAGTCATAGGCCTGTGGGAGTCGGTTCTAAGCAGGGAAAAATCAGAGACCTGTATAAGTCTTTCTGTGATGAGAATAAAGAATTGAGATCACTTCAGGTAAGCTTAATAAAAGCTAATGTATTGGTGAGGATGCCAGCAGCGCAACAATGTCATCAGGGACTCAGTTCATTCCCTATTTCCCTCTGCCATTGTCACACTTACCCCTGTGACCACAAAACGGCAGCTGCGGCATCAGATGTCACATCATCACACAAGCTCATCAAGAGACAGGATGAAAATAGAGATTTCTTCTCATGCTGTCCATTGGTGAGTAAAATCATTCCAGAAAGACTCTGCACAGGCTTCCTCCTACATCTCCTTGTCCATGATTTATGTCACTTGCCTGAGCTCATATCTATCACAGACCAGGGTTGGAGAATCACTGCTATTGACTTAGACCAATTCACATTCACCAGCTGGGGTCAGGATGATGTCACCTTTCTTAATGGAGCAGATGGGAGATGAACTGCTGAACACAACCAAGAATGCTGGTCCAGAAAAGGAAAAGTATGACTCTTAAATAGGCTGAATCTGCCCACAGGAGAATTCATTCACATTTCAAAGTTCGTCATTAAGGAAGAGCAGCACAACCAGATGAAACTTCCCAAATTAGTTATTATAAAGTCTGTCCCCCATATTAGCTGTTCTTTCATTTCAACTAAGGTTTGGGAAGAGTTCCAGGTGGTCTCACCTATATTTGACCTCAAAAGAGAAGGAGCGGACAATGCTACCATTGGTCACATGTCACTGGTTTTCTCTAAATTGCAAAAAATGGAGTTTCAAATAGAATGACTTTCTAGACACATCTCTGCACTAGTCTCTTTTCTGTTGGAAATGTGCTCATGAACAACTAGCTGAGAAGTCCATTAATCAGGGTTTTTAAAAGTAAGACCTAGGATTAAAAGGATGTGAATTTCACTTTGTATTGCTCAATCCCTTCCTGGAAGAACTGGGAATTTAAGAAGTTTTAGAGCAAAAAAAGAAGAGATTGTTATTTCAGTAGGGAAGGAGCTATCAGCAAAGGATGAGGTGATTGTAAAATATGGAGTCAAGAATGTCTGAACAGTGACTAACATGAAGTAAAGCCTTGATAACTTGAGCTGCTTTAAGAGTGGCTTTGAGGGAGAATCAAGGGAAGATGGTAAAGTTGGGAGCTCCAGGAGTCAGTCCTTCCACCAAAACCACTATTGAATTGGCAGGAGATGTCTCAATTTTCTACTTTGAAACTCTGGAGTCTAGGGAAACACTGTGCAGCATCCAGGGAGGAGTGAGAGGAAGAGTCTGGCAAATTGTGATAAATACCAATGAGTTTCACCCTCCCTGCATGAGCTACTATTCCCCTTCCCCCAGCCTCATGGCAGGCAGCAGGAGGAATGGAGCTCAAGATCCTGGTGCAGCTTGTTGGTACCAGGGTGAGACATAAAACTTCATCCTCCAAACCCAGAGGGTGTGTGTGGTCTGATCCCAGATCTTTACTTTTGGTCAGTTACTTCAAATCATTAGGGGCCAGCTCTAAGGGCAGCCAGAGTTCCAACCCCACTTCAGGCAAAGGCAGTAGCATTCCTCAAAACTATGGAAAATAGTTAAAGGGCTGCATTGCCTGGACAAGTGCTGAATTTAAAAAATGCAGCTTCAAAAACCTGGTGCCCTGGCTAAGCCCTCCCTCACCACCTGAACAATGCAGGGTGGAACCAGCTTTCACTCCCATTTTGGGTCATTGGCCTTGTTCCAAAGGGAGCAGAATGGTCCCTCTGTGCATACTGGGGTGCATGTATGATATTACCCATCTATTGTATAGAAGTCTGAGAAACTGGTTGGGGAATATGTCCCAGGCTTCCCCTCTTAGAGTTTATCCTGAGGGCAGAGAAGCTGCTTGCAAACAGCTTATACAGTGTGAGAAACAATTAAGTTTCAGTTAAGTGGCCTGGGGCAAGGGACTACCTGCATTAAGTCATTCAAGAGAGCACCCAAGAGCAGAAGGAGGTCTATTTCAAAGGCAGTAGAGGGGACATTCACTGAAACCCCTACAAACTGTACATAGGGAATTCCTAAGGCCTCTAGCAAGCACAAGCCCAGAAGAAGATGCAGGCTCCCCACCTCTGGCTCCTGAAGGCTGAGATCAGAGAGGACCCTGAACTTCCCATTTGCTTTGGGCTGATATTCTTGATAAGAGGGCTAAGCTCTAATGGAGACCACCAGCCTGCCTAGAGCTAATTTGAAAAGTAAGTGAAAAGTTCATTTTGCCTTGGTTGTTTGTTTTAATTAGCCTCTGGCATTCAAGAAAATCTCTGTCATATCTCTAGCTATACAAACTTAAGGTGCACTGTAAGAACTAAACCTCAGAGTTAACACTTTAAAACATTAAAATGTACAGAGTGCAACAAAAGATTACAAGACAAAGAGACAGGAATTGATGATCCATACAAAAAAGAAGATAAAAATCAAGAAGCCATGAACAAAGAGGACAAGACTTTGATATTACTGTACAGAAAGCTTAAAATAATGATCCTCAATATGCTCTAAGATAAAGGAAAACAAGTAGAAAGAACTAAAGGATGAGAGGAAAACAATGAGTAAACAATATGGGAATCTCTCCAGAGAAATACTGGAGTTGAACACAATAACCAAAATGAAAATTTCCCTAGAAAATTTCAACAGCAAATTAGAGGTGGCAGAAGAAAGAATCAGTGATCTCAAAGATAAGACAACTGATAAGATTCAGGCTGAAAAGTGGAAAGAAAAAAGAATTTAAAAGATTGAACAGAGTCTAAGAGATCTGTGGGAAATCATCAAGCAAACCAATGTATGCATTATAGGACTCTCAGAAAGAGAAGAAAGAAAGGGGCAGAAATAATATTCAAAGAAATGATGGCAGGAAACTTCCCAAATATAATAAAAGACATGAATATACATATTCAAGAATCCCAAAGACGTAGAGTGGACTAACCGATATTCTACTATGGAACTACTGTGATTAGTAATGGAAGAAATTGTAGCATTGACATGGAGAAAGTGGCCTGCTGAGGGTAGGGAGAGGGAAGAAGAAATATGACGTGGGGAGCATTTTCAGGACTTGGAGTTGTCCTGGGTGGTACTGCAGGGACAGATGCTGGACATTGTATGTCCTTCCATGGCCTATTGGGTGGACTGGGGGAGAGTGTAAACTACAATGTAAACCATTATCCATGTGATGCAGCAGTGCTCCAAAATTCTTCACCAAATGCAATGAATGTCCCACGATGATGAAAGAGGTTGTTGATGTGGGAGGAGTGGGGTGAGGAGAGTGGGGGGATATATGGAGACCTCATATTTTTTTAATGTAACATTTTTTAAATATAAAGAGAAAAAAAAGAATCCCAAATAGAATGAACTTGAAGAGAACCACACCCAGACACATAGTAACAAATTCAATACCAAGCACAAGGAGAAAGTTCTGAAACCTGCAAGAGAAAAGCAATGAGTTATGTACAAGGGAATCTCAATAAGGTTGTGCCAATTTCTCATTAAAAACCACAGAGATAAAAAAGGGAGTGGTATAAAATATTTAAAATGATGAAAGAAAATAATTGCCAACCAAGATATTATTTGTGGCAACTCTTTCTAAAATGAAGAAGAGATTAAGACAGTCACAGATAAAAGCTGAGGGAAGCAGACTTGGCCCAGTGGTTAGGGCATCCGTCTACCACATGGGAGGTCCGCAGTTCAAATCCTGGGCTTCCTTGACCCATGTGGAGCTGGCCCATGCGCAGTGCTGATGCACGCCATAGGGGAGCCCCACGCGCAAGGAGTGTGCCCCATAAAAGAGAGACACCCAGCACAAAAGAAAGTGCAGCCTGCCCAGGAATGGCACTGCACCCACGGAGAGCTGACAAAAGATGATGCAATAAAAAGACACACAGATTCCCATGCCACTGACAACAACAGACGTGGACAAAGAGGAAGACACAGCAAATAGACACAGAGAACAGACAACTGGGAGGTGGGGGAAGGGGAGAGAAATAAATAAAAGTGAGAGAGTTCATTAACACTAGACCAGTCCTACAAGCTAAAGGGAGTTCTTCAGACTGAAAGGGAAAGGCACTAGACAGTGGATCAAAGTAGCACAAAGAAATAAAGACCTCTGGTAAAGGGGCTAAAATGCAAATGCATAAAAAGTAATAATAGATTGATAGTTTTGGACATACAATGTAGAAAGATATCATTTGTAACAAGTACAAAAAACAGTGTAGGGATGGAGGGGTAAAGGAAGAATGTACGCTATTGCAGATAAATTGGTATCATATGAAATAGAACTGTTATAGATTTAAGATGTTAAATTTTAAACCCCATGGTAATCGCAAAGGAAATACATGAAAATATATTCAGAAAGAAATGAGTGTCTCAGAATGGCACAATACAAAAAAATATGAGAAGTAGACATTAATGGAAGAACTAAGGATCAAAAAAGGTATAAAATTAACAAAGACAAAATAGCAAAATGGCAGAAGAAAGTACTATATTTATCAGTAGCCACTTTGAAAGTAAATGAATTAAACTCTCTAGTCATAAGGTAGCAATTGGCAGGATGGGGTAAAAGGAAGATTCAACTATATCCTGTTTATGAGATTCATGTTAAATTCAAAGACATAAGTAGGTTGAAAGTGAAAAGAAGCCATATCTGATTATATTAATATCAAATAAAATAGACTTTAACCAAAAACTATTACGAGGGACAAAGAGTCATTATATATGATAAAGGGCTTAATTCAGCAAGCAGACATAACAACAGAGACCCAAAACTTATGAAGCAAATAATGACAGACTTGAAAGGAGAAACAGACAGTGCTACATTAATAGTAGGAGATTTCAATACACCACTTTCAATAATGGATAGAAAATCTAGACAGACTATCAATTAAGAAATAGAAGACTTGAATGATACCTCAACCAGCTAGACCTAACAGACATATATATATAACAGTTCACCCAACAGCAGCAGAATATACATTCTTCTGTAGTGTCCATGTATCATTCTTCAGGATAGAACATATATTATGACACAAAATAAGTCTCAATAAATTTTAAAAATACATAAAACCTAGGAGATATTGCAGATTTGGTATAGACCACTGCAATAAAATGAATACCACATTAAAATGAGTCACATGAATTTTTTGGATTCCCAGTGCATATAAAAATTATGTTTACACTAAACTGTAGTCTATTAAGTGTGGAATAGCATTATGCCTGAAAAAGACAATATACAAACCTTAATTTAAAAATAGTTTATTGATAAAAAATACTAACCATCATCTAAGCCTTCAGTAAATAACAATTTTTTTTACTGGTGGAGGGACTTGCTTCATTGTTGATGGCGGCTGATTGATCAAGGTGATGGTTGCTGAAGGTTGGGGTGCTTGTGGCAATTTCTTAAAATAAGACAACAATGAAGTTTGCAGATTGATGGACCAATCCTTTCACAGAAGATTTCTCTGTAGCTTAAGATACTGTTTTATAGCATTTTACTGAGAGTAGAATTTCTTTCAAACTTGGAGTCAGTTCTCTCAAATCCTGTTGCTGCTTTATCAACTGAGCTTATGTAATATTCTAACTCCTTTGTTGACAATGTTCATAACATCTTCACCAGGAGTAAATTTAATCTCAAGAAACCATTTTCTCTGCACACCCATAAGAAGCAACTCTTCATCCATTAAACTTATTCCTGAAGATTGCAGCAATTCAGTCACATCTTCACATTTCACTTCTAGTTCTAGTTTTCTGGCTATTTCCACCACATCTGCAGTTACTTCCTCCACTAAAGTCTTGAACCCCTCAAAGTCATTCATGAGTTTTGGAATCAACTTCTTCCAAACTCCTGTTGATATTGATATTTTGACTTCCTTCTATTAATCACAAATATTCTTAATTACATCTAGAATGATAAATCCTTTCCAAAAGGCTTTCAATTGACTTCGCCCAGATCCATCATAGGAATTATTATCTATGGAAGCTATTGTCTAATGCAATATATGTCTTATATAAGAAGACTTGAAAATCAAAATGACTCCTTGATTCATGGGCTGCAGAGCAGATGTTGTGTTAGCAAGCATGAAAACAACATTAATTTTGTTGTACATCTCCATCAGAGCTCTTGGGTGACCAGGTATATTGTCAATGAGCAGTAATATTTTGACAGGAATCTTTTTTCTGAGCAGAAGACTCAAAATATTCAGTAAACCATGTTGTAAAAAGACGTGCTGTCCTCCAACCTTTCTTGCTCTGTTTATAGAACATAGGCTGAGTAGATTTAGCATAACTCAAGTGCCCTAAGATTTCTGGAATGGTAAATGTGCATTGGCTTTAACTTAAAGTCACCAGCTGCATTACCCCCTATCTTTTGGAACTTTGAAGCCAGGCATTGACTTTTCCTCTCTAGCAATGAAAGTCCTAGATGGCATCTTCTTCCAATAGAAGGCTATTGTGCCTACATTGAAAATCTTTTGTTTACTGTAGTCAACTTCATCAATTATCATAGCTAGGTCTTCTGGATAACTTGCTACAGCTTCAACATCAATGCTTGCTTCTTCATGTGGCACTTTTATGTTATGGATATGGCTTCTTTCCTTAAACCTCATGAATCAATCTCTGCTAACTTCAAGCTTCCATAGCTTCCTCACCATTCGCAGGCTTCACAGAACTGAAGAGAGTCAGGGCCTTTCCCTGGAATATGATTTGGCTTAAGGAAATGTTGTGGCTGGTTTGATCACCTATCCAGACCACTAAAATCTTTCCCATAAGAAATAAGCAATAAGAAAGTCTTGCTTTCTTATCATTTGTGTGTTTACTGGAGTAGCACTTTTGATTTCCTTTAAGAAATTTTCCTTTGCATTCACAAGTTGGCTAACTGTTTGGTGCAAAAGACTAAGCTTTTGGCCTATCTTGTTTTCAACATGCCTTTCTCTCTAAGCTTAATCATTTCTAGCTTTTGATTTAAAATAAAAGATGTGCAACTCTCCCTTTCAATTGAACATTTAGAGGTCATTGTAGGGTTACTAATTGGCTTAGTTTCAATATTTCTGTGTTGCAAGGGATAGGGCGTCCCAAGGTGAGGAAAAGAGATGGGGTAATTGCCAGTTGGAGAAGTCAGAACATACACATTTATTGATTATGCTTGCCATCTTATATTGGCAAGGTTCATGGCTCCCCAAAAAACTTAAAATGGTAACATACTACAGATCACCATAATAGATGTAATAATAATAATGAAAAAGTTTGAAATATTGTGCATTCTTCCAAAACGTTACACAGAGACACAAAATGGTAAAATGTAAAATGGAACCAATAGACTACTTGCTCGATGCAGGGTTGCCACAAACCTTCAATTTGTTAAACACACACACACACAATATCTGAGAAGCACAATAAAGTGAAGCACAATAAAATGAGGTACGCCTGCATTGAAATCATACAAGGTATCTTCTCTAACCACAATGGAATGTGGTAACAGAAATGGAAAATTCAAGAACACATGGAAATTAAATAATATACTCTAATCAACCAGTAAGCCAAAGAAGAAATCACAAGAAAAATTAGGAAATATCTTGAGGCAAATGAAAATACAACATACCAAAACTTATCAGATGCAACAAAGGCAGTATTGAAAGGGAAAATTATAGCTCTAAATGCTTATATTAAGAAAGAAGAAAGATATCAAGTCAGAGACCTTGCCTCAAAACTATAGGGGATCTAGAAAAAGAAGAACAAACTAAACTCAAAGTGATCAGAAGGAAGGAAATTTTAAAAAGATTAGAGCAGAGATAAATGAAATAGAGGGGGAAAAAAAGAGAATCAACAAAACCAAAAGTTGGTTCTTTGTAAAGATTTTTTAAAAATCGACAAACTTTAGCTATAACTAACAAAGAAAAAAAGAGAGAATAGACAAATAACTAAAATCAGAAATGAAAAGGCGACATTACTACCATCCCCACAGAAATAAAAAGAATTATAAGAGGATACTCTGAACAACTGTATGACAATAAATTAGATAATCTAGATGAAATGGACAAATTGCTTGAAACTCACAAACTGCCTACACTGAAGCAAGAAGAAATAGAAGATCTTAACAGACCAACAACTAGTAAAGATGTATGAATCAATTAATTATAAACCTCCCAACAAAGAAAAGCCCAGGATCAGAGGGCTACACAGGTGAATTTTAACAAAAATTATATAATAAGAATTAACACCTGTCCTGCTCAAACTCTTCCAAAATATTGAAGAGAAGGGAACATTCCCTAACTCATTCTATGAGGCCAGCATCACCCTCATAGTAAAGCCAGATAATTATAACACAAGAAAACTACAGACCAATATCCCTTATGAATATAGATGCAAAAATCCTCAACAAAATACTAGCAAACTGAATCCAATAGCATTTTAAAAGAATTATATGCCATGATCATGTGGGATCAATGATGATTAAATATAAGAAAATCAATAAATGTAATATACCACATTAACTGAAAAAAGGGAAAAATCACATATAATCTCAACTGATGCAAAAAAAAAAAAAAGGCATTTGACAAAATCCTGCCTTCCTTCTTGATAAAACACTTAGAGAATTAGGAATAGAAGGAATTTTCCTCAATTTGATAAATGGTATCTGTTTAAGTTTGCCAAAGTGCTACCAATGCAAATTACCAGAAATGGGTTGGCTTTTATAAAGGGGATTTATTTGGTGTAAAAAGCTTACAGTTCTGAGGCTGTGAACTATCCAAATCAAGGCACCATCAGAGGTGCTTTCTCATCAAAGTCAGCACTGTTGGTCCTGTTGTCTGGCCACATGGCAATTCAAGATGGCCACTGAGCTCTGTCAAGTTCTCTGCTTACCTCTCCAGGCTCACTGTCTCTCAGAGTCCAGCTCCTAGAGCTTAGCTGTGAGCAACCAGGCATAAGGCTTATCTCTTTTGGGCCTAGTCTATCAGTCTTGGCCGTTCCAATTTCTTCCCCAGTTCAGCTGCAAGCTATCAGTCACATGGTTTATCTCTTCCTAAGTCTCAGTTCTTTGAGCCCCTAAGGGGCTTCTCTACTTGCAGTTCAGCTGCAGGCGAAACAGGAGTCCTTCTTCTCACATTGCAGGATCAATATGGTGGTTCCCTTTTCCTGTGTCTCCATTTTTAGCAGACCCAGCAAGAGAGCGAAGACTCAACTTGAGTTATGCCTCACTGACATAGTCCAGTTGAAAGGGTCTCACACCCACAGAAATGGTTTAGTTCACAAACATGATCTTCCTATTTTGGGGACTCATAAAATAACTTCAAACTGCACAGTAAAAAAACCCACAGCTAACATTATCCTCAATTGTAAAAGACTGAAAGCTTTCCCTCTAAGATCAAGAACAAGACAAGAATAGCCAACACCACCATTGCTGTTCAACATTTTATTGGAAGTTCTAGCTAAAGCTATTATGCAAGAAAAAGAAATAAAAGGCATCCATCCAAATTGAAAAGGAAGAAGTAAAACATTCCCTATTTGCAGATGGCAAGAATTTGGCAAAGTAGCAAGGTACAAGATCAACACCCAATTAATAGAATCAAATATCTAGGAACAAATCTAACCAAGGAACTAAAGGACTTGTAAACAGAAAACTACAAAATATTGCTAAAAGAAATCAAAGACCTAAATAAATGGACAGGCATTCCATGTTCATGGATTGAAAGATTAAATAACATTAAGATGCCAATTCACTGGTAGTGGTGCTCCTGAGGGCTACAAAACACCCAGGTCCTATGGTCATGGCAGATGCCTCTGGAGTTCAGTACCATGCCAATGGGCCCTACTTTGGAATTTGTGCTCCTGGGTGTGATGGAGTTGGACTCAGATGTGACTTCGCTACACATGCCTCTTCTGTCACTTTTACTGAACCTGTGGTTGGCACTGGGATTGGTATATGCTCAGGAGACTTTAATCTCTGGACTGTCCATGTGCCAATTGGGCCTTGAGCCTCAGCAGAGTTGCAACACCTACTCTTCAGTTTATTGGACTTACCCAGTTCAGCTAACAGGAAGGTGAGGATCATATCAACTACCACACCAGGGAACCGAGAGAGTCTACAACTGCAAGCAGGAGAATCCAATCCATTAGCCATGTGGGATCTAAGCCCCCTCTTGATTTAGAGGTGGAGTGAGCATTGCCATCGCAGTGTCCACAGGATGGAGGAATAAAATATGGATTAGAGGGGACTTACTGGTATTCTAGTATAGAATTTTTGTAATTCTAGCAATGGAAGAAATTATATCATTGATGTAGAGACAGTGGCCACAGGAGTTGCTGAAGGCAGGGAGAGGGAAAAGTAGGTGTATATGGGGGCATTGAAGCTGTCCTGAATGATATTGCAGGGACAGATGCAGGACATTATATATTCTGCCATAAGCCACTGAATGGACTTGAGAAGAGTGCAAACTACAAAGTAAACTATAATCCATGCTGTGCAGCAGTGCTCCAAAATGTATTCATTGAATGCAATGAATGTACCGGACTAATGAAAGAAGTTGTTGATGTGGGAGGGGTGGGGTGTGGGGAATGGGGTATATGGGAACCTCATATTTTTTAATGCAATATTTTGTGTGATCTATGTATCTTTTAAAAAAAGGATATTAAAAAAAAGAAACAGGGGGAAAAAAGATGTCAATTCTACCCAAAGGAATTTATAGATACAATGCAATCCCTTTCAAAATCCCCACAGCCTTTTTCTCAGAAATAGAAAGACAAATCTTTAAATTTATACAGAAAGGTAAGGTATCCCAAAAGCCAAATCCATCTTCAAAAAGAATAATGAAGTTGGAGGACTCATACTTCCTGATCTTAAACTTATTACAAAACCACCATAATCAAAACATCATGGTACTGACATAATTACAAGCATATAGACCAATGGAATCAAATTAAGAGTTCAGAAATCAACCCTCATATTTATAGCCAACTGATTTTTATTTTTTTTAAGATTTTACTTTTTATTTATTTCTCTCCCCTTCCCCACCCCCTTCCCCCTCTTCCCCCCTTCCCCCGCTTCCCCCCTCCCCCCCCAGTTGTCTGCTCTCTGTGTCCATTCACTGTGTATTCTTCTTTGTCCGCTTGTATTTCTGTCAGTAGTACTGGCAATCTGTGTCTCTTTTTGTTGCATCATCTTGCTGTGTCAGCTCTCTGTGTGTGCAAAGAAACCCTGTGCAGGCTGCACTTTTTTTGCCCTGGGTGGTTCTCCTTACGGGGTGCACTCCTTGCATGTGGGGCTCCCCTACACAGGGACACCCGTGTAGCATGTCACTCCTTGTGCGCATCAGCACTGCATGTATGCCAGCTCATCACATGGGTTAGGAGGCCCTGGGTTTGAAACTTGGATCTCCCGTGTGGTAGGCAGATGCCCAACCATTGGGCCAAATCTGCTTACCTGCCCACTAATTTTTGACAAGAGTGCCATGTCTGTCAATGCAGAGAGAGTAGTCTCTTCAACAAATGGTGGTGGGAAAATTGGATGTCATAAAGCAGATGTAGCTTAAGCAATTGAGCTCCCACCTATGACATGGGAGGTCCAGGTTTGGTTCCCAGTGCTCCCTAAAGGAGACAAGCAAGATAGCAAGCGGACGTGACACGTTGGCACATAAAGCTGACACAACAAGATGACGCAACAAGAGACACAAGAATAAAAACATAATGAGAGACACAACAAAGCTGGGAGTGGAGGTGGCTTAAGCAATTAGGTGTCTCCCTTCCACGTGGGAGATCCTGGGTTTGGTTCCTGGTGCCTCCCAAAAGGAAGATAAGCATACCACAAACAGACTCAGTGA
Organism: Dasypus novemcinctus; assembly: GCF_030445035.2. Lineage (NCBI taxonomy): Eukaryota > Metazoa > Chordata > Mammalia > Cingulata > Dasypodidae > Dasypus > Dasypus novemcinctus. Next base: position 41,334,983 of record NC_080676.1, read on the forward strand.
GCGCAAACAAGGAGGATGTAGGGAATAAATAAAATAAATACTTAAAAACATAACAACTGGATGTCCATTTGTGAAAGAATAAAGGTGGACCCCTATTTCACACCGTACACAAAATTCAATTTAAAATGGATCGTTGCTCCCATGGCCCACTGGATGGAACGTGGGAGAGTGTGGGCTGTGATGTGGACCATTGACCATAGGTGCAGCGATGCCCAGAGATGTATTCACCAAATGCAATGGATGTGTCATGATAATGGGGAAAAGTGTTACTGTGGGGGGAGTGGTGGGGTGGGGACAGTGGGGGGTGAATGGGGACCTCATTTTTTTTAATGTAATTTTTTAAAAAATGAATTAAAAAATAAAATAAAATAAAATAAAATGGATCATTGCCATAAACACAAGAACCAGAACTATAAAACTCCTTGAAGAAAATATAAGGAAGCATCTTCAGGACATGGTGTTAGGCAATAGTTTCTTAGACTTTACACCCAAGCACAAGCAACAAAAGAAAAACTAGATAATGGGATCTCATCAAAATTTAAAACTTTTGTACATCAAAGGACTTATCATGAAAGTAAAAAGACAACCTATTCAACGTAAGAAAATATTTGGAAACCACATATCCAATAATGGTTTATATCCAGATTATATTTTAAAAATCATACAACTCAACAATAAAGAGACAAATAACCCATTTAAAAAATAGGCAAAACACCTACTTGAATAGATATTTGTCCAAAGAAGATATACTAATGGTCAAAAGCACATGAAAAAGTGCTCAGCATCACTAGCCATTTGGGAAATACAAATCAAAACCACAAGGAGATATCATTTCACACCCACTTAGAATGGCTACTATTAAAAAAAAACAAAACAGAAAACTGCAAGTACTGAAAAGGATGTGAAGAAATTGGAATACTCATTGCTGGTGGCAATTTAAAATGGTACAGCTGCTGTGGAAGACAGTTTGGCAGTTTTTCAGAAGGTTAAGTATTGAATTAACATATTACCCAGCAATCCTAACTTCTAGGTGTATACCAAAAAAAAAATTCAAAGGAGGGGCTTGAACAGATATTTGCACATACACTAATGTTCATAGCAGCATTATTCACAATTGCCACAAGATGGGATAACCCAAGGGTCATGCAACCAAGGAACGGACAAACAAAATGTGGTAATACATATAATGGAAGATAATTCAGCTGTAAAAAGGAGTGAAGTCCTGATGCATGTGACAACATGGATGAACTTTGAACACATTATGTTGAATGAACTAAGCCAGACACAAAAGACCAAATATTGTATGATTTCACGGATATGAAATAACTGGAAGAAGCAAACCCATTGAGTCAGAATCTAGAATATAGGTTACCAGAGATCAGGGTGGCAATAGGGAATGGGAAGTTAATGCTTAAGTTGTATAGAGTTTCTATTTCGATTGGTCGTAAATTTTTGTTAATGGATGGTGGTGATGGCAGCACAACATTGTGAGTGTAATTAACAGCACTGAATTATGTATTTGAATGTGGTTCAAAGGGAAAATTTTAGATTGTTTATTTGTAACTGGAATAAAAATTTTAAAACACAGGACTGTACAACACAGTGAATTCTATTGTAAATGAGAGATTAAAGAAAATAGTAAAATTATAAAAATGTTCTCTCATGAATTGTAAGAAATGTACCACACTAATGAAAAGTGTAGTATATAGGAACTCTGTGTTTTATGCATGATTTTTCTCAAACCTACAACTTCCCAGAATTAAGCAAAAATCATATTTCAACTAAATATAAACTGTAGTCCACATTTCTGTTTAAGGAAGTATATTATAAAGATAGTTATTGGACCTTTGTGACTCAGGATTTGCAGTATATGATATTATAGATAGGTGGACAATATTGATTCCAGGATATGCCTAAGAAATTTCTTATAGTGATTTAGAATAAAAAACTTAAAAAGTAATCACTATTAATTAAAAGATATGGCTAATTGAATTCTAGTTACTTGAAATTTTTCTTTAGCTCAAACTTTATATTCTTATACCCTCTTCAAGAATCAGACTTCATGGGTTCAAATGAATTTCCTTTCTGCTCATTCTCAGAATGTGAAGAGATTACTCATAATATTTCTCATAAAGGAAGAAGTTTTATAATTTACATGGCAGTGCACAGTCACATGGGTTACTTAATCTAATCCTTACAAAGGCACTGTGAGTTAAGAGTAGATACTAGTTGTAACAAATGGACCACACTAATGAGGGATGGTGTTGATGTGGGAAAATGTGGGAGGGGAAGGGAGTGGGTCATATGGGAATCCCTTATATTTTTTATGTAACATTTATGTGATCTAAACCTATTTTAAATTTTTAAAAAATTAATTTTAAAAAGAGTCGATATTAGTAATATCATTTTAGAGATGAGGAAACAGATTAAAGTTTAAGTGAATTGCCCAGAGTCACAGAGAAGCCATGTAGTGAAATTGAGATTCAAACTCAGATATTCTATCTCTCAATTTATTTTTCTTCCTACTTGTGGGGACAATAGGTCTAATTTGTCTGGGCCAGCTGAGATTTGCTTTTTAAATTTAGAATACAGAACTATAATCAAAACTGTGAGAAGACTCCCAAAGGAAGAATCATGTCAGACTCCCAAGCTAATATCCTAAACTTCAGTGCAATGAAATAATGGCTACCTCTTATCCCCTCCACCCCAACCAACTAAAAGGTAGGAAAGAGAAAAGTTTAATGAGTAATAAGGGGAGGGGGTGGGGAATGAGATGGTAGGATGCATAAGGGAGAAGGTCACAGACATTACTTTCAATTTTATCCTATATAAAATTCATATAATAGTAGCTATAATGCAGTGCTATTTTACTAATAAAATAAGATAATCACTTTAAAATAATGAAGGATAGTTTGAATATTAGGACAATGAAGGAATGCCCTAGGCTCTAACTTCACAGAGTAGAAAGAAGTCATAGGATATGAACATTCTTAATTTTCCATCATCAAATCTTCAAATTGACCTGAATCTGATGACACATTTCCTTTCCTCCTGCTGCAGTGAAAAAGGAGCTCTTTACTTTCCTGAGGCTAATTCCTCTTCTGCTGCACTCGCCTTCTTAGAAAATTTTACCTCTAAGCATCAACCTTTTTTGGTCCATAGGACCCTTTCTATCAGCATATAAACAAAATAGCCTCCCTTAACTCATTGCCCTATCAGTTAACTCTCCTACTTCTGACCTCTCCATCACAGCCAAAGTAAAGAACTGTCTACACCTACCATCTGTACATCAATTCCTGCAACTCAGCTCTCCATCTATTGCATTTTGGCTTCTTGCCTTCCCAATCTACCAAACCTACTCTTGCCAATAGACAGGATGACCATATAATGAGTTGTTAAAATCAAGATTTTTGAGAATGAAAAAGAACATCATTAATACTTACATTGGAGCAATAGGTACAAACAGGATCTGTTTTATATACAAATTGGAATACATGGACACTCTATAAATATTTCCACTTGGGTATTTTACTTCTCATTCTCAACATGAAAACATTGAATCATTGATTTTCCTACAAAACCTGTTCTTCCTCATATCCACCCCATTTGTTCAAGTCAAAAACCTCAGAATTATCCCCAATGCTCCCTTCTCCCTCTTCTCCCACATCTCTTTCATAAAATCTCTCCCATAGATCTATTTACAAAATATATCCCAAATATATCTGTTTCTCTCCCCCTTTGTTTACTATTTAAGTGTATTCACCCATTCACCCACCCATTATACTCTAGCAAAACACCCTGTTCATTTCCTTGGAAATCTGTAATTACATATTTGCTAGTTTACTTGTTCACTGTGTGTCTTCTTAGTTTGCCGTCAAATATTAGAGATGCTGAAGTTTGTTCACCCAGTGCCTGGCTTTCCCAGCACCTAAATAATGCTGCTTCAAAACAGGTGCTCAGTGAAGGATTATTGGATATATGAATGAAGAAATGAATGGATACACAAATAAACAGATAGAAAAATAAACACTGCAGAACACTTTTGGAAAACAATGCTTGATATAAGTAATGTGAAATTGAGAATAATTTAGCTAGATCTGTGTGTCTCATTAAAAAAAAATCAGCATCAAAATCTGAGACAAAGACCAAACAACCAAATAAGGTCAGACCTAATGATGAGGAATGGAAAGAATGAGGGTGGGTGTAGAGAAAAGTAGAGAGACCTGGTGAATCCAAACAGTTCCCTTTATTTCTTTCCTTTGATAGCTGCTCTCTCTAAAACCCTGTTTTATTTCCATATCTTGTACCAGCAGAGAAAATTACATTAATGAACAGGTTAAAACAATCTTTCTGCTTAAGGAACACCATTCTGTCTAATAGAAAGGAGATCTGTTAACATGGAAGTTAAACCTGCAGAAGCATCATCAGCACTGATACACTTTGCTATAGTGAGGTGGTTGCAATAAATAACCAAGGAAGATTTATTTCATAACAGAAATGACACATTGGATAATCACTCAATAATTTATTTGAATCTTTTTAAGCAGTCACTTCTTAAAAATAATTTTCAGGCAAAAAATTAAACTAGACAGTTATTCTCACTTCAGTTATAACATCATTCATATGACAATCTCTGTAACAAACAAAACAACAAAATAAGGTGAGAGCTAGTACTGGGAAAAGGAAAGAATGGGAGTGGGAGGTGGAGTAGGGTAGGAGAACTGTGAGTTTTCAGTACTGTATATTTCATTACTAAAATGCTACACATAGGATAAAGTAATAAGAAAATATCTTTCCCCTCTAAGGAATAAGCACATCCAAGGATTCCAAATTTACTAGCTCTTGGTCTACAACCCTGAATTGTAGAGGCCTTGTGTTCTGCTATTTGATATTACAAATAATCACAAACTCAGTGAATGATAACCTGTACACTGCCAACCATATTCATGCTATTTGGAGGTTACAAAACCTCAAATGCAAAGATAGCATCTGAATCTTCTAAGTCTTGCCTCTAGAAATGGCAGTGCTCCCTGTCACCATGTACAGAGTAAAAGGGTACAAAGTGGGAGCAGAGAGGGATTTACAAATCTCTGAGGCAGACCTCCTGGGTTATAGGGAACATTTCCTTCTGGACTGAGGTCATCTGAACCCCTCTTTCAGAATAGCGCCACAATGTGATTACTTGGTAAGATAGTCTTACTGCAATCATGCCAATCCTCCTACATGGGTTAAGGTGCTTTTAAGTGAAAGCGGCAAATACCCCAACTCCAACTGGCTTCAACAATAAAGGTGATGTATCAGCTCATGTATTTGAAAAGCTCAGAAGTAGAGCAAGCTTTAAGTATGGTTCACTCAGGATACCACCTTTCTGTGTTTCTCTGGGCACTGCCTTTCTTTGTGTGCTGACTCTGTCTTCAGACTGGCTAACAAGAGGACATGAGTTACTTGCTTCCTTATCCCATCTGAAGGAAGAGACCTCACTTGACTCAACCATGAAAACAAAATGCTGCACAGGCAAGGCAGAAGGGAGTAGAACAATGCCCAGATGAAGGCAAGGATCACATACTTCTACCGGCAGTGGTCGGCTGCAACTGAATGCTGAAGGCATGATGTAGAAGAGGCACTGTCATGTCCATGCACGGCCTCTGCATTGATTTCCTTGACTCCTGGGACTTAGAACCACAAACAAGGCAATTTAAGAAATAGATTTTACTCAGTGTACTTAGCCATCTTTTCTCTCTATCTCTCTCAGCCATCTTTACCTCCTGCTTTGCCAAAAACTGATTTAGCAGTGAGTGAGCAAGCAAGGCAGGAAAGGGGGTGAGGAAAGATAAGACAGGGAAGATACAACGCGTCCTTCGTTTTAGTAGCAGAGGGACTCCGGGAACTAATCAGTGATTCAGTCTGCACAGTTATTCAAGTTCTGAAGCTCTGTCCAGATCTAGTGCTCTGGGCAAGGAGATGTATGAGGTGATTAAGAAAAATTCTATTTTGGGAAATTCTAGGAAGAATGCAAAATAGATTACCCAGAAGTAATTTATACAATTCCTATATAAGTCATGCAGTCTTAGTATTTTTAAAAGAATAATCTTTAAAAAAGGAAAATGTCCTGAATAATATTTATTCATAATAGCAGGGGGGGGGGGAAAAGGAAAACAACTTAAATATCCATCAGTAGGGGAAATATTATGTAGATTAAATGGAACATTAGGCAACAGTTTTAAATAATGGTTCTAAAGGTTCTGTAATAACATAGAATGATGCTTAGATTTACTAATATAAAAAAGGCGAATTTGGAATTTAATTATGTAAAATGTCTATATCAAATATAAATATGTAAAACATACATGTAAAAAGAGACTGAAAAGAAATATTCCATATGATAACTTGAGTTTTACTGAAATGTGATTGCTTTTCTATGTTGTTTTTTTTTTTGTGATACTTTTTTTAAAAATTATTCAACAAATAATTATTGAGCACATATTATGTGTTAGGCACCAGGGATATATCAAATGAGTTAAATGACTTTGTGCTTGCCCTTATGCTTACAGCCCAGTGAAAAACAAGCATATCATTTATTTTAAGTTAGGAAAGGTGTTATGAAGGTAAACAATAGAATGCCATACAAAGGGAGGGGACCTGCTAGAAAAGGGGTCAGAGAGGCCTAGAGGAGGTATCTAAATTGAGACTTGACGATGAGAAGGTGGCAAGAACTGCAAGTGGCAGGACAGAGCATTTCAAGCAGTGACCCTAAGGTAAGAAAGGCAATTCCTGGGAACTAACAGGAAGAGGCTGGTGGATGAAACACAGTGAAATTATTGTGGGGAGTACAGTGAAAGAGTGTGGGGAGCATAGGGAAAGAAGAGCAATGAGGTTAGAGAGGTTAGCAGCAACCAGTGCATACAAAACCTAGTGCAATGTGAAACCACGGAGGGGTTATACAGAGAAGAAACATGGTTCAATTTGCATTTTAATAAGATCATTCTGGCTTCATTGCATAGAATGAATTGGGGGTAGGTTTGGGCAAGATAAAAAGCAGAGAGACTAGACAGAAAATCTTTGCAGGAGATGATGGTGAAGGAGATTGGGGTGATGACAATGGAGATGAATTAGAGTGGCAAGCCTCACTCAGGGTGTATTTTAGAGGCTGATAGATGGGAGGTTACAGTGGAGTGAGGGGAAAGTGAAACATCCAGGGATGGTGCCAGGTCACTGGTTTGAGCAACTGGGAATATGGTAGTGGCATTTAGAGATGGGAAAGGAAGGAAGAAATAGGTTTGGGGAATAAAATGAAGAATTTCATTACATTTAAATAACACTGAACTGCAACATATAATCTGTTTGTATAATCCTTTTCTGCAGGAAAATCTTTAAGGATAGAGAATATGGTTTTCACCTTTGAAGTCTCAGTAGCCTGAACAATGCAATATGTTACAGAGTAAGCATTTATTAAATTAATATTACAGCTTTGTAGATATTTTATTCATCCCATTGTAGTAAGATTCTAGTTATTGTGAAAGGCCTGATTTTCAAACAGTTTTCCTTACAAGGAAACATATGACTAGACCATTCATTATTCTTTAACTTAAAAGGAGAATGAGAATGTGTGAAATTCTTATTTTTCAATTTTTTTTTGTTTGTTTTGTTTTCTGTAGTTAAACTGAAACAGGAGTTAAAAGCTTTTGCGTGCATGTTTAAATTCTTGGGGCTGCCACTGACCTTCTTAAGTGATTTTACCTCCCAGTGTTTCAGTTTCTCCATTTGTAAAAGGGAGATAATGGTAGTTGCCTAATCGCACAAAGATGTCATGAAAATAAAGCAAAGAAATTGCTTTGCCCTCCTTGGAGAGGGGCTCTAGAAAGTAAGCATTATTAGATATGATGGTGAATACCCACAACTTCAAAGATATTTTTATTTGCCCCCAAAGTCTTTGAACATGTTAAATCTATGAATAGCAAATAACACTGGGCTAGGTGTTTATACATTTCTGGCAAACTTTCACCTCTTGTTAAGGTAGTAAATGGTCTTTGAACAAATGTATTTCTCATTCTTTGATAAATTGCTTCCTTGTTTATACACCTGAAAGATGATTATCATCTGGCTTATGAGGTCAAGTTGAACTCCCTGGTGCCATTACAGCTCAATTGTAGCTTTGAGTTTTGTTTCCAACATTGGAAATAAGTCACTCAGTTCACTGTAGCAAGCTACTTGCATTTTTTTAAAAAATGATTGAGGTGAATACAACTTTTCTGAAAGTCATGTTTTTTGTTTTAACTATAATAGCCTCATTCAAAATTTGATCACATGCAAAATACAGTATTTTTATTACTTCTTCATTGCTATATTTTTTCTGATGGGTTTTCCTTAATAGCTTTTTTATGCTTGAAAATGATTTTATTTTAAAAATCAACAAGATAATTTTATTTTTTATGCATCTCAATATTTTTTAATTTTTACAAAGATCATATATATACGTATAATATAAAACAAGGAACTATTTAAAAGTCCATTCTCACTTAAAACCATAAAACTATTGGAAGAAAATATAGGGGAAAATCTTCAAGACATGTATTAGGCAATAGATTCTTGAAAGTGACACCAAAAACACAAGCAACAAAAGAAAAAATAAATAAATTAGACTTCATCAAAATTAAAAACTTCTGTGCATCAAAGGACATTTTAAGAAAGTGAAAAGACACCCAACTGAGTGGGAGAAAATAATGGCAAATCATATATCTGGTAAAGGTTTAATATCCAGAATATATAAAGAACTCCTACAACTCAACAACAAAAAACACAAACAACCTCATTAAAAACTGAGCCAAAGAAAACAAAAGAAAAAACAAGACAAAACAAAAAACTGGGCAAAAGACTAGAATAGACATTTCTTCAAAAAAGATATATAAATGGCCAAAAAAGCACATGAAAATATGCTCAACATCATTAGCCACTAGGAAAATGCAAATCAAAACCAAAATGAGATACCACTTCACACCCACTAGAATGGCTGCTATTTAAAAAAGAAGACAAATACTATATGACTGTGCTATTAATGAACTAAATATATTGTGTAAACTCATGGAGTTGATAATTAGAATATAGGTCACCAGAAAATAGAATGAGGGTGGAGAATGGAAAGCTGAAGGTTAATCTTTACAGAATTGGTAAAAAGGGTTGATTGTAAATCTTTGGAAATACATAGAAATGGTGAAAGCATTTCATAGTGTGTGTAACTAGCAGAGCTATTATATGGTTATGACAGTGGTTAAAAGGGTAAGTCTAAGGTTGTGTATATTACTAGAAGGAAAGCCAAAAAATTTAACATGGGACTGTATAACATACTGAAACCTCATGTAAAATACAAATATGGGGGATTTGCATATATAAGATTGTTTTTACAAAATATAAATACAAATAAAATTGAGAGAAGGAAACAGAATAGCAGCTATGTACAGAAGGGGAAGCATAGAGAGATTGAGAGGTGATGAGGTTTTTTTAATCTTTTTAAACTGAAGTAACAAAAATGCTTTAAAAATGATTAAAGTGATGAATCAACTGTGATTATACTAAATACCATTGGCTGTACACTTTGCATGGATTTGTGCTTTATTAATATGTAGCAATAAAATTGATTTGTTAAAAAAAACAAAGACATGTTGGTGAGGAAGTAGAGAAATTGGAACCCTACATACATTGCTGGTGAGAATATAAAATTATGTATCTGCTGAGGAAATCAGTTTGGCGGTTTCTTAGAAACTTAAGCCTAGAATTACCATATGACCCACCAATTCTACTCTTAGGTATATCCCCAAAGTAACTGAAAACTTGGGCTCAGATGAATATACCAATGTTTACAACAGCATTATTCACAATTGTAAAACAATGAAAACAAACCAAATGTCCATCAGATGACTGGATAAACAAAATGTGCCCAATCCATACAATGGAGGATTACTCAGCCTTAAAGGGAACAAGGTTCTGATCCAGGCTACAACATGCATGAACCTCAAAATCATGCCGAGCAAAATAAGCCAGACACGAAAGGCCAAATATTGTATGATTATGCTTACATGAAATATCTAGAATAGACAAATTCATAGAGACACAAAGTATATTCGAGATTACCAGGGCCTGGGGGAAGGGAGGGATGGAGAATTATTGCTTAATGGGTTCAGAGTTTCTGTTTGGGATGATAAAAATTTGGTAAGGGAAGCACAACATTGTGAATGCAATTAATACCTCTGAATTATACGTTTTAAAACAGCTAAAATGGGAAGTATCATGTTACTTATGTTACCACATATTTTGGTCTGTTAGGCTGCTCAAAACAGAGACCATGAAATGGGTTGGCTTAACAATGGAAATTTATTAGCTCATGGTTTTGAGACTGGGAAAATGTCCAAATCAAGGCATCATCAAGGCACCGTTTTCTTCCCAAAGACTGGCTGCCTGTGATCCTGGACTCCTCTGCCATGTGGCAAGGTACATGGCAGCATCTGCTGGTCTCCCCCTTCTCTTCTTGTTTTCGGCTTCTTACTTCCCCAGCTTTTCTCTCTCACTCTCTCGCTCTGTGTCTGTATTCATCCTCTGCACTGCGGCAGCACCCTGTCTCTTCCTTCATGGTGTCTTCTTGTGCTCTGCTTTGCCATTAACTGGGTCCTCTCAGCTTCTCTTCTTGCCTGTCCACTCTGACCTCCCATCTCCCCCACAAACTGTCAGCCCCGGTGGCAGACAGTGGGACTTCCTCAGTCCTTCCCCATCCCAGCCTTGGCACACAGGGAGTGTTCCACAGATGTGGTTCAACACATCTGCACTGGGCCTGACCTGACCCTTTTCATTCCTGGGCTGGCGGGTTCACTTTGCCCTCACCCAATACTGGGTTACTCACTTCTGACCAAGGCCACAGGGCCACCCAGCTGGTCTGATCCTTAAATTGCTTTAAATAGCTATAATTATGCACTTTAATTCTAATTAGTTATAATGTCTATTTCTGATATAGATAGCCATGGTACACATAAACATCATCAGAGTAAAAACCTACAAGCCCACAAGACAAAATACAAGACAATCCGTCATAATCTACGTTTCTTATTGCAGATGTGCATCAAGTTCACAATTTGTGTTACACTTAAAAATTCACAAACCATTAGCACTTCCACCTTATCCACATATCCCTTACCTATATACCAAACACAAATCAAAACCACTTTCTGCTCTAGGTAGCTACAACACATCCATCAGAGTCCTTTCAGGTCATTATTTACAAAGTAAAAGAACCAGATAGACCTCTTCTTTAATAATACTGGTTTCCCTTACATATATTAACTCATGTAATCCCCCCAAGCACCCTTCAGCGTGTCTTTTTTTTTTTTAAGATTTATTTATTTATTTATTTCTCTCCCCTTCCCCACATTGTATGCTCTCTGTATCCATTCTCTGGGTGTGTTCTTCTGCATCCACTTGCATTGTCAGGTGGTACTGGAAAACTGCATCTCTTTAGTTGTTGTTGTTGCATCATCTTCCTGCGTCAGCTTTCCGAGTGTGCAGCACCACTCCTGGGCGGGCTTGCGCTTTTTGTCATGTGGGGCAGCTCTCATTGCAGGGTGCACTCCTTACGCATGGAGCTCCCCTCGCAGGGGCACCCCTGCATGGCGCGGCACTCCTTGCATGCAGCAGCACTGCATGTGGGCCAGCTCGTGGACCCTCCATATGGTAGGCAGACGCTCTATCAGTTGAGCCATGTTCGCTTCCCAGCAACATTTTAAAATCAGGGCATTCACATAAAAAATCTAAATATCAGTAATTGTAGGCTTCATTCCCACAAGGCTGCTGCTTTGATTTGAAGGGGCACTTGTTCTCCTCACAGTCTCCATAGTCTCCATTTTCTTGTTCCTAGCATGATTCATTTCTGTTTCCTGTAGATATTCAAATGTGCAAATTTTGTCCTAAAAGCCTCCGGTGTTTCCTTTTTTCACTTCCGTCACACATTATTACCATAGAAAAATGAATGGGGAAGTAATATGGTACTTTTTGTCATTTCAGTCTTATCTTGGTTTAGAACCACTCTTCTACATTTTGTGATTGTATGTGCACACGTGTACGCATCTACCAAATTTAAAAAAAAAAAAAAAAAAACAAACTTGTGTTAACATAAACGTCTTAGCTTCCCAGCTGCTTTGACAAACATCACAGAGGGAGTTGGCTTAAACAATAGGAATTTATTGGCTCAGTTTCAGAGGCTAGGCTGGCAATCCTTGCGTTCCTTGGCTTTCCTGACACATGGTGATGTCCTCTCCTTTCTCTTCCAGGTTCTGTTGATTTCTGGCTTCTCCCATGGATTTCTCTATTTTTGAGTTTCTTCTGCTTGTAAAACACTCTAGTAACCCAGATTAAGACACAACCTATTTCTGTTGAGCCACATCTTAACTATAAATAGCATTTTCGAGAGATTTTACTTACAATGGGCTCACATGGCACCTGGAACATGTCTAAATTTGTCCAAGAACATGTCTAAATTCAGAGTATGAAACTCAGGTCACCACAATATATGCAACATATCTTCCATTTTAACCACTTTCAAATATACCATTCATTGGTGTTTAATACAAGTACGGTGTTGTGCTACCATCACCAGCATCCATTACCAAAACTTGTCCATCACCCCAAACAGAAACTTGGTATACTCATTAAATCTAGAGCCAGGCTAGTATGGAAATTTTTTATTGAGGGACCAGGACAAACTGAATGACACCAAAGTCATCCTCAGAGTCAAAAACTATAGCCAATCTAGGACCTTAAACAAGAAAGCTTCTTATTCTGAGGAAAGACAAAACAAATTCCTTATTTCTCAGTATTTTTAACTTTGCTTCCTTCCTGTGCATAAAATTCTCACATCCTTCTTCATCTGAAATTCAGCAAAAGTAACTGAAGATAAATGGGACATATATTGTTATTTTCAAACTTCATATACCCTTTCTCCCACTACACCCCTTTGAGAAGCACTGGTTTAAATAACATAAAAGACATGGAACTGGCCCCAAATATTTCAGGGGCCATGTGGACAACTGTACTCTTTCTCAAGTATTTGTAGAGGAGGAAATATACTTGGTCTTTCCAGGACAAATGACTTCAGAATTGTGAAGTAGGAAGGGAAAAGGGTGGAAACCAAGTTTAAAGGCAAGTAACCATTAAGGATATTATTTCATTTTAAATCAGAAAATGATGGCAGTTAATGTTAGCCATCTTCTCCAGGGACACCAACACAGCATTAAAAGGCAACATAGTGAATAGACTGGACTGGAAGTTGGGAGACCTAGTTGCTGGTACAACTCTGCAAAAATTTAAATTAGGCAAGTCACTTAAACACCTCTAAGCATCAGTTAATTATCTGCTAGACGGACTTAAACCTTGTGGCAATAATAAGTCATATTTGCTATAATTATTATTTGGAAAAGGTTTTCATGTAAATTATCTCATTGGATGATGCTGAAGGCTCCTTATTACTCTAAAATTATATAACTGAGCAAAGTGAATATTTTGCGAAAAGAAAAATATACCAAATGTTTATAATTTTCCTTTTAAGTGTTTACAATAGCTATTAGTCAGAGGGAAGACTTCAAAAGAGCTAGACAACAGCTTTAGGCTTATTTTTTTTTTATTTATTAAGCAGTTTTATTGAGATATGTTCACATACCATATGATCTATCCAAAATTTATAATTAATGGCTTTTAGTATAATCACAATATTGTACATTCATCACCTCAAATAATTTTAGGACAATTTCATTACTCCAAAAATAAAAACTCCACACTCCTTAGCATTTCTTTCCCAGCTCTACATAATCACTAATTTCATCTTTATAAATTAACTTATATTTCCATTTTATATAAATGAAATCATGTAATATGTAGTACTTTGTGTCTGGTTCTTTTCACTTAGCATGATATTAACATTTTGTAGTATTAACATACATTTGTTCAGCTTCAAAGTTTTATATATGAAATTTTACTCATATTCATATTTCACATATTTAGTTCATAATAGCACAATCATACAGCATTTATCCTTTTGTGTCTGGCTTGCTTCACACAATATAATGTCCTCCAGGTTCATCCATATTGTTATGTTTCACGACTTCATTTCTTCTTACTGTTGCCTAATAGTCCATCGTGTGTATACACCACAATTTGTTTATCCATTCACTGGTTGACAGACACCTAAGTTGTTTCCAACTTTTGGCAATCATAAATAACACCACTATGAACATCTGCGTACAGATGCCTATTCATGTCACTGCTCTCAATTCTTCTAGGTATATACCTAGCAATGGCATTGCTGGGTCCCATAGCAAGTCTATATTCAACTTCCTTAGGAACTGCAAAACAGTCCTCCACCATGGCTATACCATTCTACATTCCCACCAATAGTGAATAAGCATTCCTAACTCTCCACATCCTCTCCAACATTTATAGTTTTCTGACTTTATAATAGTGGCCAGTCTAATAGGTATGAAATGATGATATCTCATTGTAGTTTTGATTTGCCTTCCCTTAATCACTACTGATGTTGAACATTTTTACATGTTTCTTCGCCATTTGTATTTCTTCTTTGGACAAATGTCTTTTAAGTCTTTTGCCCATTTTTTAATCGGATAGTTTGTCTTTTATTTTTGAGGGCTTATTTTTAAACTGTATTTATTAAATCACTATATTCTTTTAAAAAATGAGAAAACCATTTCGTCTATGGCCATCCTTACCCAGCCCCAACCAAGTCTGTAAATGTGAAGAAACAGAAGTACCACTAGATGGAGCAGGAATAAAAGACATCTATTTATTTCTAGTTAAGAAATCCCAACCAAAGATCACCTTCTGAGTAAACCCAGGCTTAGTGAAGAATCTAGAAGATACTGGCAAAATCAGAACTAGAATTTTATTCCTGACTTATCCTGTGTTATTTCCACAAAATCATGCTGACTGGGGATAATTTTTTCCTTTTTTCTTAAAGAACATCCAACAGCAGCAGATTTCAGCTTTTCACATTTCTTAACTGTAGTAAGGCTAAGGAACACGTTAGATAGTTTTGAGGACCTACTTAAGGTAATAAACAGGTGTTGTAGACATATGAATTCATAAATTCACTGACAAGCCTCTCCTCCTTTCAACTGCCAGGATGAATCCCTGCAACTACTCCAGAATCTCTCTTTTAAGGAAATGAAGGCACTTGGATGCATTCACACGTAAGTTTGAGGATGTGGGCATAATGGCTCCCAACTATTTCTTTAACCTACGGTGCCATCAGCTCATTTTTTTTCTCTGAAAGGAAACCAGACCCAATTCTTCGCGGAGTAGGGGGGCGGGAGTTATAGATTACTCTGTAAGTTTCTTTTCTAACATTTAATGTTTTGCATCCAAAGGCGGAGACAAAGATAAAACGCAACGATCACTAAGGAACACAACAATTTTAAAAACAACACAATCTCCATTGTTTCGAGTACATACTAGACTAGTTAACAGACTTTTGAAACGGGTTAAGGTTCTCACAAAAAAGCACTGCTCTTCCACTTCCGACAGAGGGACTTGAGAGGACTGGTCGAGATCTACTTAGGGAGATGTTAAAAACCTCAACAAAACCGCCGAGTAGGATTGATGTAAGTTGTGAATACGATAAAGGTAACAAAATCACGGCAGGGACAAAAATAATCTAGGAAGGAACGGGTGGGTAGTTGGCACCCCCGACTCACTCTCCATTCATTTGGGCCAACTTGAGGGGTGCATTTGCGTCTCCTGCCAACTTGGACCAGCACTAGGCCAATCAGCAGTGTCCGGGGGGGGGGGGGGGGTCCCAAGCCCAGCATGAGCGGTGCAGGGTAACCATTAAGCACAAACGGCTTCCTCCCCAGGGGGAAAGCCCCTGCGCAGGCTGCACGTGTCTGAGCCGAGTCCCAGGCGCACGACCCACAGCTCAGGGAAGCGCACCGCGCGTGAGAACTCGCTCGGTTTTTCTTCCTGCGGCCCGCGGCCTAAGCCTCACCCTTGGCCCCCGCGGGATCCGCGGCTGACAGAGCCTAACTCTTCGCGGCTGCATTGGGTGCCTCCGGAGAAGCCCCGGGCGGACCGCGGCCTCTAGGCGGAGCGCGGGGGCAGGGCGGACGAGCCACCGCAGGTTCCCGGATGGGGCGAGCGGACCAGCGGCTGACATTTTTTGTTTGCTCCAGATACGACAGTAGACGGCAGTAGGCCGAGGCTTTTCCGCCCGCTGAAAGTCAGCGAGAAAAACAGCGCGCGGGAAGCAAAAGCGCGGCGCCTACGCCCATCTCAGTTAGGGTTAGACGATAATGGACGCTCACCCCTCCCGGGCCCTCCCTCCGCAACCCGCCGCTGGGCGCGCGCAGCCTCCTTATAAAGGGAACGAGGCGGCGGCGCGGATTGGCCGAGGCCCGCCAGCCCGCCACTGGCTCTCGCGAGAGCCGGTCACCCCGCCACTAGCTTTTGTACCCTATATTTCGGGGCTTGAGGCCAAATCGCCACCCCTCCTCCACGTTCTTTCGCAGCAGGCTTTGGGGCTTCAGAAATAAATAGGCTTTTCCGTTTCCAACAGAGTAGATAACGCCTGGCGTCTCAGCGGGGCGCTCGATCTGGCAGGAGCATACAGAACAGTGATTCCCAAGTCTGGTTGATCATCACATTTGTTGTAGAACTTTACAAAAACATTGGGGCAGCCGCTGACCCAGTAAACCAGAATCTCGGCTTGGCGGGCCCCCTTGTCCTTGGGATGCATAAGCCTAATTCACTGTATTTTGACAATATTAAACAAGGAAAGTTAAGAAATGCCCCCTATCCTTTGTATTCCGGATCGCGGTTAATTGCAAAGAACCACCCCTTCCCATAACGACTTAGATGAGACACGTGGATGCCCCCTTGTTTACCCTTCACAAGGCAGGACACAGGTTTTCCAAATTCCTGGTTTTTTGTTTCACAAACTATTAGCTGAACTGCTTGTCCCTCTTCCCCATATCAGGTTCTTTCCTCTGTATAAAAGAAAAACCCTCTATGCCTAATTCTTGAAATGCTTGCTAATCTAATACTCAGACCATTCTCACTATTTCAATCATTCTTTTCGTCCCTTACAAGAGCCCCTTTCTCTCCTGCAATATAATCCTTTTGAATAAGGTCACTCCTTAGCAAGTCCGGATTTGCTTTTTGACAATTTCTTAATCTTAACAATACAGACTAAATCTCCTTTTTATTAGGAAACAAATGCTTTATAAAGTAATACTGTGTTGTAATTAGGTAATACAAGAGGAACAATCTGCCATAAACTGTAGTGGATTTTATAATGGCCAGTATTGAGACAGTTATACATATAACTGGACCATGCTTGCATGATCAGCTTGCTGATCATAGAAGTGGACTGCTTAAGAACGAAATTGATATACTCTTGTATACTGAATTTATTGTATGCTGAAATTAAAATCTTTATATATATTTTAAAAAGAACCAAATTGTAGGATTCACACTCTCCTATCTTAAGACTTATTATAAAGCCTCAGTAGTCCAATCAGAATGGTACTGGTACAAGAACAAACATATAGACCAATGGAATCAAACTGAGTTCAGAAATCAACTCTCACATTTATGGCCAACTGATTTTTTACAAGGGGTCAAGGACCACTCAATGGGGAAAGAATAATTTCTTCAACAAACGGTGTTGGGAAAACTGGATGTCCATATGCAAAAGAATGAAGATGGGCCCCTGCCTCACACTATATACAAAAATCAACTCAAAATGGATCAAAGACCTAAGTATAAGAACCAGAATTATAAAAGTCTAGAAGAAAATGTCAGGAGCATCTTCAGGACATTCAGATGTTAGGACAGGTATTAGGCAATGGTTTCTTAGACTTTACACCTAAGAACAAGCAGCAAAAGAAAAAAACAGGTAAATGGGACCTCATTAAAATTAAAATTCTGAATTAAAAGACTATCATAGAAGTAAAATGACAACCTACACAGTGGGAAAAAACATTTGGAAAACATATCCAATAAGGGCTAATATCTAGAATATAAAAAGAAATTCTTCAACAACAAAAAAACAACCCAATTTTTAAAAATGGCACAATACTTGAATAGACATTTCTCCAAAGAAGACATGCAAATGGGCAAAAAGCCCATGAAAGATGGTCAACATCACTAGCTATTAGGGAAATGCAAATTAAAACCACAATGAGACATCATTTCACACCCACTGGAACGGCTACTATCAAAAAAAGAGACAATTACAAGTTTTAGAAGGAATGTGAAGAAATAGGAACACTCATTGCAGGTGGCAATGTAAAATGCTACAACCACTGTGGAAGACAGTTCGGCAGTTCTTCAGAAAGTTAAGTATAAAATTACCATATCACCCAGCAATCGTACTTCTAGATATATACCCAAAAGATTTTGAAGCAGGGACTCAAACAGATGTTTGCACACCCATGTTCACAGTGGGTTCACAATCACCACCAAAAGATAGAAGCAATCTAAGTGCACATCAACTGATGAATGGTCAAATAAAATGTGGTAAATGCACACAATGGAATATACTTTATAATAAAAAGGAATAAAGTTCTGATGCACATGATGCACATGATGTCTTGAAGACAGCATGTTGAGTGAAATAACCCGGATATAAAAGGACGAATATTGAATACTTTTAAGGATGTGGAATCATTAGAATTAGCAAACTCATAGAGTCAGAGTCTAGAATATAGGTTACCAGGGATCAGGGTGAGGATAGGGAATGGGAAGTTGATGCTTAAGTTATACAGAGTTTCTGTTTGGTCTTATATGGTGGTAAAGGCCGCACAAAGTTATGCATGTCATTTACAGCACTGAATTAATATATTTGAATGAGAATAAAAGGGGAAATTTTAGGGTGTATATATATCACTAGAATAAAAATTTTAAAAACAACATAGGACTGTACAACACATACAATGGACCCTATTGTAAATGATGGACTATCATTAGAAGTACAATTATAAAAGTGTTCTTTCATGAAATATAACAAATGTACCACACCAGTGTAAGTGTTAATAGTGCAGTATATGGGAATTCAGTATATTATGCATGATTTTTCTGTATACATACAACTTCTCTAATAAAAATACATATTAAAAAACTAGAGGATTTTAGTAAAGGTGTTAAGGGTCTCTAGGGATAAAACCGAACTCTGTATTGTATACAGAGCATTGAAATGTTAAAATATGTAGTTTAAACATGTAGTTTAAGAAAAACACATTTCTTTTTCTAATTTACAAAAGGGAAGACATTTTAGGGTATATATATGTTTCTAGAATGAAAACATTTAAAAATTCATGCAACTGGAAGGACTTCCAAGAAGACAGCAGATTAGAAAGACATGAGACTCTCTTCTCTCCCAGAAAAAAAATAGCTAAAGGACAGGCAGAAATGGCCTGGAAAAACTGTTCTAGGGTTTAGGACTCCAGGGGAATGCTGTACTCCATCCAGAAGAGAGAGGGGCATGGGGGAAAAAACTCGATGTGAAGACCATGAGTAGAGGTTGCAGCTACAGCCACTGGCACCCTTCCTCCACTCTATGAGCAGGCAATTTTGAATTCTCAGGCCCTGGACTGGCAGCTACAGACAAAGGGGGCCACAGGGATCCACATCTCCAGGAAACTGGAAAAAAAAGGAATGTAGCCTAAGGCTGACTAAACTTTCAGCTAACAAATTTGGTATTTGTGTCACATGAGCATTTCCAGGCTGGGTAGAGGCCATGCCATTGTTTGCCTTGGGAGCCAGCGTGGGACTAAAAGAAACCACCTTCTTACTCACCCTGTCTACTGACTAGGACTGCTTGTTGGTGATGCAGAGGGGAGTGGAATTATTTCCTACCCCCAAAAAGGGAGGGGGCTGACAAAAAGGTTGGAGCACAGCTTCTGAGAAAATTTGAATTGTGAGGCTCTTAGCCTCCAGGCAGGATCCCCTGCCTCTGTTGCAGCAAGCACACACACACCAGGCTTTGAACTGAGAGTGCTGCAGAAGACCACCATCTGCTGGCAGACCAAGGAAATGCATGTGAGGAAATTGAAAGTAAACAAATGAGAGGCTTTTCCTGGTCTTTACACACTCCCTCCCCAAAGCCCATGGAAGCAAGTCTGCAACCCATTACTGGGTCCAAGGCCCAGATCTGAGCAAATAACAGGACAGTTCTAAAGACCTGGAACAGGGTGAAACAAGAATCAAAGAACGGCAATAACACATAACGTCCTGCCACTAGATACCTATGAGAGAGAAATTGAGCATCTGAGTAAACTCACCATCATAATCAGTAGCCTAGACATCAGCAAAAAATTGCAAGCCATACCTAGAAAATGGAAGAAATTGTCCAAGCAAAGAAATATATTAAAGCCCCAGATGAGACACAGGATTTGAGATAACTGATCAACAAGATTCATACAAATTTCCAAAATCAAATTAAGGAAATTGAAAGACAATATAGCTGAAGAGAACAAGGACATCAAGAAGACACTGACCTAGCACAAAGAAGAATATGAAACCTGAATAGAAAAATAAGAGCTCATGGGAATAAAAGACACAATAGGTGAGATCAAAAACAATTAGAAGCAGACAACAGCAAACTTGAAATGATGGAAAAAAGAAATGATATAGAAAACAGAAAAGCTGAAATTGAAAAGAGAACAGAACAGAGAGAAAAAAGAATGGAAAAAAATGAGCATGAGCTTGGGGAGTTGAATGATAACTTGAAGTTAAACAACATACATGTCATGGGAGTTCCAGAAAGGAAAAGAAGTGAAAAGAAAGAGTATTTAAGGAAATAATGGCTAAAAATTCCCAACTCTTATGAAAGAAATGAATTTACATGTCCAAGGAGTGCAGCAAATCCCAATCAGAATAAATCCGAATAGACCTACTCCAAGACACATACTACTTAGAATGTCAAATAACAAAGATAAAGAGAAAATTCTGAGAGCAGTAAGGGAGAATCAAACCATCATTTACAAAGGATGCCCAGTAAGACTTAGTGCAGATTTCTCATAAGAAACCATGGAGGTGAGAGGATAGAGGTATGATATAATTAGGATATTGGAAGAGAAAAGTTGCAAATCAGGAATTCATTATCTGGTGAAATTGTCCTTCAAATATGAAGGTTAGTTTAAAATATTCACAAACAGAGTTCTTAAAAAATAATCCATCTTTGTAAGAAATATTAAAGGGAGGCTTACAGCCCAAAAGATAAAGACAGGAGAGAGGGGCTTGAAGGAGAGTATAGAAGGCAAAAATAGCAAAAAGGATATCTAAAAGAGTAAAAGGATGAAAATGAGATATGACATGTGAAAATCAAACAATAAAATACTGGAAGTAAATAATGCATTTACAGTAATATCATTGAATGTGAATGGGTTAAAATCCTCAATCAAAAGATATAGGTTGACAGAGTGGATTAAAAACAAACAAACAAACATAAGCCATCCATATGCTGCCTAAAAAAGACTCACCTTAGACCCAGGGATACATACCAGCTGGTAGTGAAAGGTTGGAAAAAGATATTCCATGTAAATAGTAACCTAAAAAGAGCAGGGGACACTATCCTATTATCAAATAAATTCTGGCAAAACTGAGGGGAGAAGTAGATATCTGCAAAAATAGTTGGAGACTTCAGCATACCACTCACACCATTAGATAGAACAACTAGACAGAAGATCAAAAAGGAAACAGAGAAATTGAACAATATGTTAAACAAGCTAAATCAGCAGACATATACAGAACATAACGTCCCAAATCATTGGGTTATACATTCTTCTCAAGTGCTCATGGATCTCTCTCTGGGATAGACCACATGTTACATGGCAGGTCTCAATAAATATAAAGAGACTGAAATTATACAAAGCATCTTCTCAGATCATAATGGAATGAAACTGGAAATCAATAATAGTCAGGAAAAGGGAAAATTCACAAATGTGTGGAGGCTAAACAATACACTCCTAAACAATCAATAGATCAAAGAAAAAATTGTAAGAGGAATTAGTAAATATATTGAGACAAATGAAAAAGAGAATACAACTTATGAAAATTTATGAGAAAGAGCAAAGGCAGTACTGAGAGGGAAATTTATAACCCTAAACACCTATACTAAAAAGAAGAAAGAACAAAATCAAATACCTAACTGAACTGGAAAAACTAGAAAAAAGAACAGCAAGCCATTCCCAAAGCAAGCAGAAGAAAAGAATAAAGATTAGAATAGAAATAAATGAAATCAAGAAGAAAATAAAAACAAAGAGAAAATTTTTTTAAAAAATCCTGGTTCTTTGAGAAGATCAATAGCTAGACATAGAAAAAAAATAGAGAAGATGCAAATAAGTAAAACCAGAAACAAAAGGGGGGAAATGATGACTGACCCCACAGAAATAAAAAGGATCATATAAGAGGATATTATAAGAAACTATATGCCAAGAGTCTAGACAATCAAGATGAAATGGGCAAATTCCTAGAAATACACAAACAACCTACATTGACTCTACGAGAAATCCAAGATCTTAACAAACCAATCATATTTAAAGAGACGGAATGAGCCATAAAAAATCTCCCAACAAAGACTAGTCCAGGACTAGATGTCTTCACAGGTAAATTCTACTAAGCACTTCAAGAAGAATTAACACCAATTCTGTTTCAACTCTTCCAAAAAAAATTGAGGAGAAGAAAACACTACCTAACGCAAAGTGGATTACGTAAAGCCAACATCAACCTAATACCAAAGCTAGATAAAGATACAAGAAAAGAAAATTACATGTCTTTATTTTTTATTTTTTAAAGATTTATTTATTTAATTTCCCCCCCTCCCCTGGTTGTCTGTTCTTGGTGTCTATTTGCTGCGTCTTGTTTCTTTGTCCGCTTCTGTTGTCGTCAGCGGCACGGGAAGTGTGGGCGGCGCCATTCCTGGGCAGGCTGCTCTTTCTTTTCACGCTGGGCGGCTTTCCTCACGGGCGCACTCCTTTGCGCATGGGGCTCCCCCACGCGGGGGACACCCTTGCGTGGCACGGCACTCCTTGCGCGCATCAGCGCTGCGCATGGCCAGCTCCACACGGGTCAAGGAGGCCCGGGGTTTGAACCGCGGACCTCCCATATGGTAGACGGACGCCCTAACCACTGGGCCAAAGTCCGTTTCCCTACATGTCTTTAATTAACATACATGCAAAAATCCTCAACAAAGTACTAGCTAATAGAATCCAACAGCATATTAAAAGAATTATACACCATGACCAAGTGGGATTTATTCCTGGTATGCAAGGATGGTTTAACATAAGAAAATCAAATAACTTAATACACCACATTAACATATTGAAGGGGAAAAAAAACACATGATCTTGACTGATGCAGAAAAAGCATTTGACAAAATCCAACATCTTTTCTTAATAATAATTAAAAAAACACTTCAAAAGATAAGAATTTAAGGAAAATCCATCAATACCATAAAGGGCAAATATAAAAACCCATAGACAGCATTGTACTCAATGGGGAAAGAGTGAAAGCTTTCCCTCTAAGATCAGGAACAAGACAAGGATGCCCACTGTCACCTCTGTTATTCAATATTGTGCTAGAAGTTATAGCTAGAGCAATTATACAAGAAATAAATAAAAGGCATCCAAATAGGAAAAGAGGAAGTAAAAACTCTCACTATTCAAATATGGCATGATCCTATACTGAGAAAATTCTGAAATGTATATAACAAAGCTACTTAAGCTAATAAACAAATTCAGCAAAGTGGCAGGATACAAGATTGTACTAGTCAGGGTTCTCTGGGGAAACAGAATCAACAGGAGATATCTGTAAATAGCATAGGATTTTATAAAATTCCTTCATGTGACCACGGGGATGTATAAATCCAAATTCCACAGGTAGGCTGCAAAAAAGAGGCACTCATGAAGATCCTTTATGAGTTGCCAGAAGACATTAGCTGTCCAAAGTCAAGCTGGAAAATTCTCTCTGATTGCTGAAAAGGCATTCAACTGATTTGATAAAATGGTCATTCACTGCTGATGGCAATCTCCTTGGTTGATTGTAGATGTAATCAGCCATCTATGCAATAAACTCACTATTGACTAAAGTCCATAAATGTCCTTGTATCACAATTAGGCCAGTGTGTGCTTGACCAAAAAACTGAGTACAATTATCTGGTGGAGTTGACACATTAGCCTAACCATCACAAAGATTAACATGCAAAAATCAATAATGTTTCTTGTATTAGTCTGCCAAAGGGGTGCTGATTAAAGTACCAGAAATTGGTTGACTTTTTAAAAGGGTATACATTTGGGGGTAAAAACTTCAGTTACAAGGACCTAAAGAGTCCAACTCAAGGTCGCTTTCTCACCGAAGTCAGTTGCCACATGTTGAAGCAAGATGATTGCTCATCTCTCCCCTCTAGGCTTCCTCTCTTAGGTGCAGCCTGGCATATGGCTTATTTCTCAGGCCTTCCTCTCTCTCCTGGCATAGGGCTTGTTTCTTTCTGGGCTATCTATCTCAGTCTCAGCTCTCTTCCCAAGGTCAACTGTAGCTATCAGGCAAATGACTCCTCTCTCCCCAGGGCCCCATGATCAAAAATGACAGAGCTCTTTCTCTTCCCCTGTGTCTTCTTGAATTTCCATTTATATCAACCCACAAAGGGCACAGAGACTCAACCTGAGTTATGCCTTACTGATGTAGCCCAATCAGAAACCCTAAATTGATCTTATCAAGTAAACTTAATCAGAGGCCCCTCGCTGAATTTAATACAATCAAAGGGTATGACACCACACCACAAACATAGTCTTTCTCTTTTCATGATTCACAAACAATCTCAAACTGTCAAATTTCTGTATGCTAGTATTGAACAATCTGAGAAAGAAATCAGGAAAAAAATTCCATTTACAATAGCAATGATAAGACTCAAATAACCAGGACCTATATTCAGAAAACTACAAAACAATGCTAAGTCAATGAAGACCTAAACAAATGGAAAGACATTTCGTGTTCATGGATTGGAAGACTAAATATCATGAAGATGTCGATCCTACCCAAACTGATTTATAGACTCAATGCAATACCAATCAAAATTCTAACAGCCTGCTTTACAGAAATAGAAAAGGCAAATACCAAATCCATTTGGAACAGAAAGTGCACCCAAAAGTCAAAAGCGTTCCAAAAAAGGAGAACAATGTGGGAGGACTTTCACTGCCTGATCTTGAAACTACTACAAAACTACAGTGTCAAAACAGCATGGCATTGGCATAAAGACAAACACATCCATCAGTGGAATAGAATTGAGAGTCCAGAAATAAACCCTCACCTCCACAGCCAACTTTTTTTTGGCAAACCTACCAAGTCTGTATTATGGAACAGTCTCTTCAACAAACTGGAAGAGCTGGATATACATAACCAAAGGAATGAAAGAGGACCCCTATCTTACTCCCTATAGAAGAATCAACCCAAAATGGATCAAAGACCTAAATATAAAAGCCAGCATGATAAAATTATGAGAAGAAAATGTAGGGAATCATCTTCAAGATTTTGTGGTAGGTGGTAGTTTCTTCCATCTTACAGCCAAAGTGCAACAAAAGAAAAAAATAGGTAAATGGGACCTCCTCACAATTAAACACGTTTGCACCTCAAAGGTCTTTGTCAAAAAAATGAAAATGAGGCAGACTCAACTGGAGGAAATATTTGGTAATCATATAACCAATAAGAACTTACTATCCATTATAAAGAGATACTAAACTCAACAATAAAAAGACAAAGAACTCAAGTGAAAAATGGACAAAAGACTTAAACATTTGTCCAAAGAAATATAAATGGCAAAAAAACACATGAAAGTTCAACATCACCAATTAGGGAAATGGAAATCAAAGCTACAATGAGATATCATTTCACACATATTAGACAGGCCACTATTTTTTTTTTAAGATTTATTTATTTTTAAAATTTATTTCTCTCCCCTCTCCCCTCCCAGTTGTCTGCTCTCTTTGTCCATTCACTGTGTGTTGTTCTGCGTATGCTTGTATTCTTGTCAGCAGCACCAGGAATCTGTGTCTCTTTTTTGTTGCGTCATCTTGCTGCATCAACTCTCTGTGTGTGCGGCCCCACTCCTGGGTAGGCTGCACTTTTTTTGCACAGGGTGGGTCTCCTTATGGGGCACCCTCCTTGCACGTGGGGCGCCCCTATGTGTGGGACACCCTGTGTGGCAAGCACTCCTTGAGTGCATCAGCACTGCGCATGGGCCAGCTTCACCACATGGGTCAGGAGGCCCTGGGATTGAAACTTGGACCTCCCATGTGGTAGATGGATGCTCTATCCATTGAGCCAAATCCACTTCCTAACAGGCCACTATTAAAAGTAATAAAATTGCAAATGTTGGAGAGGATATGGAGATATAGGTGCATTTATTCACTGTTCTTGGGAATGTAGAATGGTACAGTCACTGTGGACTATTTGGCAGTTCCTAAAGAAGTTAACTGTAGATTTGCCACATGACTCGGCAATACCCCTACTGGATATATACCCAGAACAACTGCAAGCAGTGACACGAACAGACATCTGCACACCGATGTTCAATGTGGTGTTATTCACGATTGCCAAAAGTTGGAAACAACACAGCTGTCCATTAACAAATGAATGGATAAACAAACTGTGGTGTATACACACCATGCAATATTATACAGCTGTAAGAAGAAATGAAGTGGTAAAGCATGTGACAACATAAGGATAAGCCCGATGGACATTGAGTGAAGAAAAACATAAAAGGACAAATACGGTGTGATTGCACTACTATGAACTAGATATATTGTATAATCTCATGGAGTTAATAACTTGAATATGGATCATCAGAAAATAGAATGAGGTTAGAGAATAAAGGTGTGAGGATTAACTTGTGCAGAATTGGTAAAAAGGGCGTGTGTTAATCTTTGGAAATGAATGGAAAAGGTGAAAGCAAAATATAATGTTTGTAACTAGTGATACTATTGTATGGGTATGACAGTGGTTTAAAGGAAAGGTCTAAGGTCATGCATATTAGTAAAAGGAAAGCTTAAAAATGTAAAAGGGGAATGTATAGCATAGTAATACCATGTGAAATATGAATATGGGGAAAATTGCATATTTAAGACTATTTTTCTTTGAAACTGAACTAATATACATTAATATTATAAGATGCTGATATCTACCAAGACCAAAAAAAACCATTATGCTAAGTGGGGGAATCATACAATATGTATGATTCCATTCATATAAAATATAAATATAAATCAGTTTATAAAGGAAATCAGATTAGTGGTTATGTAAGGCTGGGGAAGGATAGAGGGATTGCGAGGTGACTGCTAATGGGTGTGTAGTTTTGCTTTTTGGAGTAATTAAATTGCTCTAAAATTTTTTTGTGATAATGAATGCACAACACGGTGATTATGCAAAAAGCCATTGATTATACACTTTGGATAGATTGTATGGTATGTAAACATATCTCAATAAAACTTCTTATAAATAAATAATTGTGCAAGAATAGCCAGAAATAACAGCTATGTACAGCAGGGGGAACAGAGAGAGATTGAGAGGTGAAGAATTTTCCTGTTTATCTGTTTTTTATTATTATTGAAATAATGAAAATGCTCGAATAATGATTGAAGTGATGAATGAACAACTGTGATTATACCAAATACCACTGATTATACACTTTGGATGATTTGTACACTTTATTAATATGTACCAATGAAATTGATTTGTTTAAAAAAATAAAGACAATTAGATTAGTGGTTATGTAGGTCTGGGAAAGGACTGAGGAATTGAAAGGTGATTGCTAAAGGGTGTGGAGCTTTTTTTTTGGAGTAATGAAATTGTTCTAAAATTTTTTGTGATTAATGTACAACACTGTGATTATACTAAAAGCCATTGCTTATACACTCTGGATAGATTGTACAGTTTGTGAATATACCTCAATAAAACTGCTTTTTAAAAAAAAAGATATCTGAGAAAAAGCAAGTCTTAAGTTTGAAAAAATTCATGAAACTGCAGAACACAAAAAGATGAACCCAAAATTAAACCATGGACTATAGTTGATAGTACAATTATAAAAATGTGCTTTCATCAATTGCAATAAGTGAACCACAAAAATGTAAGTTGTAGGGTTGTGGATGTAGCCAGTGATTGAGCATCTGCTTCCCATGTACAAGGTCCTGTGTTCAATCCCCAATACCTCCTTAAAAAAACAAAAAATAAAAAACAAGGTGTTAATAATAGGGTAATATATTGGAACTCTATTTTAGGCACGATTTTTCTGTAAACCCACAACTTCTCTAATTTAAAAAAAAGATGGACCTCTTGTTCAATTGGGTGGACTATGTAGAATTGTCATTATTGGCTGCTCAGTCTGAGAGAAGAAAAGTAAAATATTAAGGCAATTGATTCATGAGGATTGTAAAGATAGGGAAAATGCGAGATTTTTTTCACAGCCTTTTAGTCCATTTCCTTAGATTACTTGAAAAGGATCATCTATGACTCCAAGGAAGTTTAGAGTCTGTCCAGAATCTTACAGGCTGGTTTTTCAGTTAACTAAAAGCTTGTGGTTAAAAATTCTATGCTGCCTACCAGAGCAAGTTATTCTGGAATCTCTTCATAATTAAATCTCTTAATCTCTTTAAGTCTTGATCTCCTAATGTGTAAAATGGGATTAATAACTTTCCTTGCCCATCTCTTTGGGATGCTGCAGTTTAAATTAGGTAATGTATGGTCAGCCCTATTTTCATTTAAAAAGATATGTATAAAGTGCTATATATTTGAATGCTATAGTGAGGGATTCAGATATTCTCACTACAGTGATCTGGGATCTAATGAGAATCACCTGTTCAAACTGCCCTCAGATAATTTTCTGTATTTTCTCCAATCTCATCTTGCTACAGTCACTAAAATGGGAGACATGTGCCAAGGGATAAAATGCACCTCTTCACAAATGCTTCATTTGGGCCAAACTGAATGACTTGCTCCTTGGAGGTGCCCATTATTTGCATACCTGTGCTTTTGCCCAACTGATCCTTCTGCAAAGAATCTACTTCTAGTCAATTCTACATTCCTGTATACCTACTGGGAGGGCACCACACAAGATATGAAGGAAGAGGACAGATGGAAAGGAAAAGCCAACAACTCCTATCTTTGGACAACTTATCCCTAGTAAGGGAGAGAGCTAAGGATGCATGAATTAAGTTGTCAATACAATACAAATAATATAATGTGATGGAGAACACATTGACTCCACGGAGGAAATGGCATCTGAGCTGGGCAGGTATATCCTATAATTTTATAAGCAAAAAATAATATATTTTACTATGCTTTAAAGTTCCTTTAGGAACATTATTTCACTTGAACCTCACACCAACCCATGAGACAGAACAGCAATTAGCATTCCCATTTGACTGATGAGGACATTCATTTTCAAAATGCCTAAACAACCTGCTAAAATCATACAGCTAGTAAGTGGCAGGGTCTGGACCTAAACCCGTGTATGTGCCTCAATTCAGAAGGGAAGGGCACTCCATTAGGTTTAAATTCCAGCTGTCATTCAGGCCCAGTCCCAAAGCCAAATCTACCAGAAAGTCTTCCTTGAGTTCCTTAAATGGTATTTTCCTGTCTATGAACTTCCAGAAAATTTTATACTTCTCTTAGGACACTAAATACTTTCTACCTTGCCCTGTTTTAATTTAGGTATGTCACCTTCTCTAACTGGATGGCTTCTTAAGGGCAGGATCTGAGTCCTGATTTAGCACTCATCACCCTTAACACAGTGCCTTGCACAGAGTAGATACTAAACACTTTGCGTTGTGTGTCAATACTGCCACCATTCTCTCAGCTAGGCAGGTCATCTCAGACTACTCTTTCCCCTTCCTATTCATCTAATTGGTTACAAAAGCCTGTCAATTTTTCATAAACTTTTTAAATCCCATTGCCTATAATCTTGCGTACAGGACATGAGTACTTCATATCTCAGTAAGCTTCCTAACGATCATCAACTCTCCAGGCCCTTTCCAGTCCAGTTTATCCTGCAAAAAAAAAAACACACCACATTCATCTTAACATACTTTCCTTATGTCTCTGGATTTTAAGTCTTGTTGCTCCCCTTTACCTATAGGACATTTAACTCTTACTGCCTTCCATTCCTGGGCCTTAATCTACCTCCTAGTCATAGTTTACTCTGTTCCACGTGAACTCTCCATTTTAACAATGTCAATCTAATTGTGCCCTAAGTATTTGTTCATTCATTCTCATCTCTAGCCCCTTTTCCACTCCATTATGTTTGCCCTTATTTTCCCCTCCCATCCTAATGTCACCCCTCCATGATGGCATACCTCTTCTATGAAATCTCTCCTCACCACAGCAACCTTCTTTCCTTAAACTTAAACAAGCTTAAATCTGTCTATCTGGCACATATCATATTTTCCCCACGAATTGCTCTCTCCCCAAGGAGAATGTTAACTCTTTATGGTCAAAAAGTGTTTCCTTTAGCATTTAACTTGGTTCTACTCAATAAACATCTGATGTTTAACTGCTTCACCATTATTTTCTCCCATTATAGAAATGCAACAGAGACATGGACATCCCAATAATTGAAATATTTTCTGTTCTCCCAGAATCATATAACATCCAAAGTTTTCTCTGTCACATATACTCAAAACATTTTCCTCTAACCATTTTATCTGTATTTCAGAAACATCTTTGGTGCACTATGTTGGGCCCAACTTCTTTAAATTCTGCAGCAGTGATCCACATGTCCTGGAAAGCAGATAGGGATGCGAGAATGGAACCTCCCATCCACACGGATATTTTCCTTTCTGGGGGAGCTGTAACCTGCACAGGGGTGTTGGCAGGCACCACCTTTGCTATATCCTTTACTAGTCGTTTGTCTAAACCAGGGAAAGAGGTTGATCCCCCAGAAAGGATAATATTGGAGAAAAAGGAATTCCTCAGATCTATGTCACATTTCATTATGCTGCTGAAGCACATCTTATCAATGCCAGGGGCCTCAAGGTTCATGAGATGTGGAGAAAAGAGGGCCTCTGGACAACGGAACAGCTGATCATGGAGCGTGATAGTATTTCCATCAGGGAGGTGGTAAACTTTCTCCAAACTTTCCATTTTCTTGGCCTTTTCCTCTTCATAGTTCATAACCACATAACAAGAGGTTTCCTTAATATCTGCGACGATCCTTTTGTCTGAAGGACTAAGCAGCATGATGCCGTGGTCCTTTAACAGCATCATGAGGTAGTTGGTGAGATCAAGGCCTGCCAGATCTAGCTGCTGGACACCATGAGGCAGGCAGTAACCCTCAAAAATGGGCACACATTGGGTAATCCCAGCACCTGAATTCAGCACAAAGCCAGTTGTAAAGCCAGCAGCAAAGAGGGCCAGCACGCCCTGGATAGACATATAGAAGGCCGGAACTTCCAGGTGCTCAAAAAACACTTCAGTGATCCGTTGTCGGCTGACCAGTGGGTTCAGTGCTGGTTCTGTAATCAAGACTGGGCCATCACAGGGCTTTAGCTTCAGATTCTGTTCATAGATATGCTTCCACATGCTCTCCATGTCCCCCCAAGAAGTAACAAGACCACGTTCCACTGGGTAGCTGTAGGGAAAGTGATAAGGTAAGTGGCAGTCTTCTTTTTTTCAAGTTTCTAATCTCCTCAAAGCTGGGTTAATTCCCATATTTATTACCAGTATTCCCTATGGGCAGTGACTACCACAGCTTCTCAGGGAAGCCTCACAGCAAAAAATTAGCACAGCTATCTGCCTCTGCAATTTTTGTTGCTTTCCACATTCTCTTCCCTTTGTGAAACTCTTTATGATATTATGGGAAAAAAAAGTTGGAAATTCCACATAATAAATAGCACAATAGTAGATGTCTGGGTTTTTTGTTTGTTTGTTTTTTTAAATATACCTGTGTGTGTATAAAGAGGAAAGAATGGGCCCGTCTATGTAGAAAAGTCAGGCATCAGGAAAGATTTTTCCCTCACATGAAGTAAGCTAATGCAATGCTTTGGTGAGTTTTGGTTGCCTGTATTCAAATCCCACCTTGCACAGTAAGGTTTTTTGTTTGTTTTAACTTTTTGTTTTGAAATAATTTCAAACTTACAGGAAAGTTGGAAAAATAATACAAAAAAAAAAAAAAAAAGTGTGGAGAACTTCAATATATCCCTACCCAGATAACTCAGATTTTCATTTAACCTATCATCTCTCTCATTCTCTTTTGTAGAAATAGTTTTAATAACAATTAATTGAAGAAAATTACCGTAATGACAAATGGTATGACGAATTAAGTAACATTCTTAAATAAACTTGGATTTTATGAGCGACAACTTTTATACGTTTGAATAGATTTGTATAAAGGGAGCATTATACAACGCTCGGAGATTTGTGGCCCACTCGTTAGCAATAAAGCCCGCAGGCTGAGCCTTTCCTGCCCCCACTTCTTTGACCTTTCACCCTTGCGCCCCTCATCCCGGCGCTCCGTCCCTCCCTCTCCTCTAGGATTGCCCCTCAGGCCTCTCGTCTCCTGCCTGGCCCCGGCCGCCCCGAGCCGGAAAAGGCGGTACCTGATGGACAGCGAGCCTCGCCTAGCTTGGGCTTCGTCGCCCACGAGCAGTTCCTGCACGCTCTCGGCCGCCCAGCTTTGGCTCTTGGCGCGACCCGTAATGTTGGGGTAGACGAACTGCGGCTCCCGACACCCAGCCAGGCCCGCCTTGATCACTCCCGAGCCGTTGTCGATCACCACCGGTAACTGGTAGAAGCTCATGCCGCCGCCGCCGCCGCGGCGCACAGGCCCTGGGCTGCTCCCGGAGGTCCCAGAGTGCTCGGACGCGGCACCCCGGGCTTCGTTACCAGGCCCCAGTGATGTGCAGGGCGCCGACGGCCTAGAACGCCGCGTCACAGAGGCCCCGGCGCGGCCGCCGTGGGCTGCAGCCGGCTGGGGCGCGGGAGGCCGGGAGAGCGCGGGCCCTACCCGCGACGGCTTCTGGCGTCGGCTAGGGCTCCCCCAGGAATCCCGGAATACCTAACCCTACACGAGTTTATTTCTCCAGTATTTCCAAGAGCCATGAACAGTTTTATTTCTCAAAGCACGTGAATTATGGTTAGCGAGTGTCTGGTCCCGGACCTGCGGGAAGTTCCAAATGCGCCCTTGAAGTTTGGAAGGGGTATCTGACAGAGGAAAGTTGCCGCCAGAGGAGGCACTGTCTTCGCTTCTGAAGTGCTCGTCAACTTCTAAAAAGAGAAGGGGGGGAATGCCAGGATTTTAAATATTGGTATTATTACCTTTGTATGCTGGGCCGTGCTGTCTTTCTTGCTGTTTCTTTCCTCTAGTTTCTTTAAAAAAAAAAAAAAGGTAGCTTGTCACATTCCACTAGCAATCTTGTCGATTAATCAGTCCCTGGTGTAATCTGGAAACTCATTTCCATTCCATAGACTTTTTTATCAAGCATCAGGGCGTATTTGTTTCTTTATAGGAAAAGTGGAGTTCCTTACGTTATATGAAGTTGAAGTTTGAAAAATTCAAATACATTGCGTTCCAAAAACTGCATTTCGGTATCTGCTTTGTTTTTTTCTCCTTCACTTTGCACACCCTGTAGAAGATTTTAAAACAGCTATACGAATTAGAATATCCAGTTGTTTTAAAGAAGCAAAAGGAGGGAATTCAAAAGCTTTACACATTTTTTTCATCCGAGGCTGAAAGGATCTGCTAAATAACAGAGGCTGGGCTTGGTGCTGTGCGCCGCCACGGCGGCGGGGACTCGCAGACCCGCGAGCTGCAGGCTTAAGATCGACAACTAGCGCCGAAGTCTCTTAAGCGCGGCGGCGGGGCGGGAAGTGTGGGGGAAAACACTTCTCTTTCAGAGAAGGGGGTACATCCAAACGAAGGCTAACTAGAGGTTGCCTGATTTTTCAGCGGTACCCACGGGGCTTTGAAAGAGTGCACCTGGATTCAAACATTTTAAATATTTTTAGCATTGTTCAGTGGAGTGTGTGCTTATTTTTTCTTTTCCGGTTTTTTTTTTTTTTTGTTAAAGCGACTGCTAATTCTATTTGATTTTTAAGTGTTTGTGAGCTGCCTGTTGTCACCTCAATATCAGGCAAAGTTTGAGGTACCTCCATACCACAGTTTCCGTAGTGTAGTGGTTATCACGTTCGCCTAACACGCGAAAGGTCCCCGGTTCGAAACCGGGCGGAAACAGCTACATTTTCCTTGGTTTCTCAATAATGGTATCCTACAGTTTTCAAATTTCCTGGTTTAAAAACACCTAACCTGGGTAGCAACTCGTGGAATTTTGACAACCGAAACTTTCGGTTTGGAGAAGGTTTTATTCCTTCACTAAAGGTTTTTATTTAACGCTTTCCACATGGAAGAAGTGACCAGGTTTTAAATAAATGAATTCTAGGCGCAATCCGATACTGAAAAAAAAAAAACAGACTAGAAAGTGATTTTTCTAGAGATGAAACATAAATTTGGTTTTCTGAGAATTATGGTGCCCGTGGGTACTAGAAAGGAATCCAACCTAACATTTCAACACGATTGTTTTACTGTTTTTGCACCTTTTATATATTATAGAGATAACTGGAATCTTTTTCTTTCCCTATACAAAATTTGAACTCGGTGTAATCAAACGTATTAAAATTTGTCTTCTCCAGACGCAAAACCCTTTCCGGTATTAAGCCCACCTTCCTCTAAGGGTGCGCATGCCCAGTGATCCAGCTACTTTGCTCCGCTTTCGTGCGTCTCAGAGTCCTGGTGAGGTAAGGGTATCCCAGAAACTGGGCTACAGTTGGGCGATGCAAACAAAACCCAGGGGCGCCCAAGAGCTTTCGGGTACGCAAACGGTAAAGATCTGCTCAAATATCTCCCATGGACGAGAGCCCAAGAGTACACAAAGCAGCTGTTTCTACTCGTGGGCCCCCAAGGAAGGGAAGAATGATGGGAGCAAACGAGCAACTACAATCCCCAGCATGCAGTGCACAATTCAGCTCCTGGAAGAGGCCCGCGCGGTGCAGTGCTGCCCTTTCTCGGCCCAGAAGTAGGGCCGACCAGAATGCTAAGAATGAGAGGATGGCAGGGCGCAGGGATCGAGAACTTAGTTCTCGTACCCCTGACGCCTCCTGATTCGCGGGATCGCTGGCCTGCTGGGGCGCGGGATTTCTGTGGGCCTCCGCGCCGCGCAGAGGCGGGAATCCGGCCTCCTGTTCCACAGCCTCCTGCGTTGCCATGGAATGCCCGGAGCCGGACGTGACGCCGCTGTGAGGAAGAAGGGAGAGGCGGAGTGTGGCGCGGTGACGTCCTCTCAAGATGGCGGAGAGAGAGTGAAGAAACTGTTTCCCCTTGGTTGCTATCGGTGAGTTTCGTCTTCACTCTTCAGCCCGCCATTCCTGCTATCTCCCGATCTTGGGCCATCGGAGGTCAGACTACCTGGAGTTAGAGCGCGGGTCCGGGCGAAGGTGTTAATGTGGAAAGCATGGACGTGGCAGCCCCTATAAGTGGCCTTGGCCACAACCACTGCTGTGGGAATTGTGCTGTGGGAATTCGCGGGAGTGGGAGCTGAGCGGAGGGCTGGGCGACCGAAGCCGTGGAGGGACCCGCTTTGGTTGTCACTCGCCGATCCTGCCGCGAGAGGAGGGGGTGTGGCCTCCCGCGGGCGAGTGACAGACGCTCTGACAACCCTTCGCCGTCTGTCTTCTCTGTCATTCGGGCATCTGTTCAAGATCGGTTGTGTTTGTGCCTCGGAAGCTAACAGGTTTCGATGATTTGAAAGCAATTGGAAAAAAAAAAGAAACCATACGTTGTCCTTTAACCAGCTGTCTTCAAGGGATCATATCTTAGTGGTTCGTTAATTTTGTGCTTAACATATACCTGCTGAACTTGAAAGACTCAAGGGCTCAACTGATGCAGGCGTAAAATTTTGCGGTGCTTTTTTCAGCTTGTGGAAGTGTTTTCAGTCATCAACATTTATTGACATGGCCAAAGGATTGTTAGTTGGCCAAGATGATACGAAAGATAGACAGTCTCACTTCTCACTTATCCTTTCAGCCTTTTAAACCATGTTCGTTTATAAGGATTTTTATGGGAATAAAATAAGAGCTAACTTTATTCTTATTCACGATGTGTCCTCTGTCCCGTTTCCCCCCACCAATTGCGTTTGATGAAAACTTATGGTTACTGATTTACTGTTTATTTTTGTCTTTTAGAACAAGAGTAAAGTTCTTTTCCAGTATAAAAATGCAGTATTCCAACCACTGTGAGCACCTTTTAGAGAGACTGAACAAACAACGGGAAGCAGGTTTTCTTTGCGACTGCACTATAGTGATTGGAGAATTTCAGTTTAAAGCTCATAGGAATGTGCTTGCCTCATTTAGTGAGTATTTTGGTGCGATATACAGAAACACTTCTGAGAACAATGTCTTTCTCGATCAGAGTCAGGTGAAGGCTGATGGATTTCAGAAATTGTTGGAGTTTATATACACAGGAACTTTAAACCTTGACAGGTAAAGTACAGATTTTTTTTTCAGTTAGAAAAATTAGTAGTCTTTAAAGATTTATATTTTTTCCATTCAGTCACTGAACTCAGAGCCTTTAAATATTGATGCGTATAGTTTTTGCATTTTTTAAAATAAAGAAGTCATTATTGATTTGGAATAGACAGTATATTTCATAAGTACAAAAAAATGAGATTAAATAATGAGGTTAAGCTTTGTTTCTGACACATTTATCTACTGAAACAAAGTATGGTTTTAGTTATGTAAACTTGAAGATCAAATACAATGAATTCTGAGTTCTAGTTTCCCATTGCTTTTTGGTCTTTATATACTTCTGGTAGTATTTCTCTGTATCCATTGCTACTTAAAATGATTCAGATGGGGGTAGGGTTGTTGATGGAGAAGGAAGAACTGTGCTCATTTAAACATGCTGTCATTTTCAGCCATAAATTGCAAAATGCAGGAACTCTTTCTGATTTTGATTCTTGAAAATAATTTCATTTCCTTTTATTTCTCTATAAAGGTATCTGTACTACTGCTTAAGGGAATTAGAGCTTGCCTGTTAGTCACTATATCTCCATTAGCATGGTGCATCCTCTCTGGGCCTCATGTTCCCCATATAGAAAAATGAGATGGTAATAACAACTGTGAAGATGAAATAAAAATTTACTTGAAGGCCCACCTCCCAATGAACATTAGTTTTTTTCCTTTATTTTTTCTTCTGTATCCCCTCCCCTATCAATTTCTCATTTCTTGGAGAAAAAATAGAAAAGAAAAAAAAGCAAAGGCAAAAAAAAAAAATCTGAACCACTATTAACATTTTGTTATATATTCTTTCATACTTTTTGAGGTGATCTCTATAGATAAATGCCTGTACACATTAAGCAAAATCCTTTCCTCCTTTTTACACTGTACTTTCTAATGGAAATGTATTTTATTTTTATTTTTTTGAGGTACTGGGTGAAAGCCAGGGATTAAACCCAGGACCTTGTTTGTGGGAAGCCCGCAGTCAACCACTGAGCTACATCTGCTTCCCTAAGTTGGTTTTCCCATTTGTTTTGCTTGTTTGTTTTTTGTATTTTCAGGAGGCACCGGAACCGAAATTGGGATCTCCCACGTGGGAGTGGGAGCTCAAGCTCCCAGGAAGTGTACTCCCAGGAAATGTATTTTTTAAAAAAGCTTTGATCAGGGTGCTGCTTAATATTTTTGAAAAGGAAACATTCATACCATTTCGGGATTTTTAAAAATACTATTGGTATAATGAAATCTTTACATGAGTCAGTTCTATATAAGTAGAGTGAAGGAACAGAGCAGAGTTTTAGGTTAATCTCATATGACAGATTATTTGAATTTACTTAATAGTTGCCTCTGACCTATTTACAATACTTAATATAAAGTTAACCACAAAACCAGTGAGTTTTGATTGACTTCAATTTAGTAGTTTTCCTCTCTTGATTAACTATGCCAGGATAAATCTCATTGAATTGATTTGAACAAACTGCATAGTAGCACCTTTCTTTGAGCCATCATGCAAAGAACCAATATTTTGTTCACTGTTTTTTGGTACATATCCTTCCTGGACTGGGGATCTAATTGTTCGAGTCGAGCTGGAACTGAAGAGAAGATTTATATCAAAATAGAAAGGTAGTACAACTTAGTGATTAAGAAAAAGCAGACTAATAGAAAATTAAATGGGCTTAATAGCCAGATTGCCTAAGTCACTTCTTGGTTGCAGCACTCTGTGATTTTGGACAAACTATTTAATTTCTTTGAATCTCTGATTCATCATTTGTATGTAAAGTGGGAATTACAATAGATTTCATAGGCATGTCATAAGGATTAAATGAACTGATCATGTAAAGCATTTAGCCATATACCTGACAAAATATAATTAAATTGTCTTAATGACTGTTCAAAAAATGAAAACAAGTTTGCAAGCACTGTTACTTAGTTTCTAAACAAAAGCAGAAGATTGGTTATTGAAGCAAACATGCTGATTGATTTTCTTAACTGTGACTGAGATTACAGGCTGTCTATAAAATAAATAATTTATATGAATTATTGCTTCAGTACTGAACAATCTGTATGTGACTTAATGCCACTTGTATTGATCTAAAAGGCAACCTGACCTTGTTATATCTTTGGTAGTTCATTTTTCTGGCTCACTAAACACAATTATAGTTCAGAACCAAAACATCTGCTTTAGTTAAGTATAATAAGTAATAGAGTATATTTGATTTACATTCTAGTCGGTATCTCTCATTTATTGTACTTTGTAATAGATTATGTAACAAAACCAATAAAAATACTTAAGAATGTAATGTAATGTTTTTGGAGAGTGATTATGCTATGTAATGCAAAAAAAATTTTTATATAAAAGACGAATAAGATTGTTTTTATATTTGGGGCTTTGTGCTGTCTCTTAGCAAATAGAGACTTGACTTTCTTACAAAGACCACTCATTACATTTTCCAAAATTAAAGCCAAAGTCCATAAGTAAAGAAGGTCTTAGGTAATGTTTTCTTAACTAGGTGAAAAGACCCAGTTTTCAGATTATGTTCTAAAAGTTTATA
The DNA here is from genome assembly GCF_030445035.2 of Dasypus novemcinctus. Taxonomy (NCBI): domain Eukaryota; kingdom Metazoa; phylum Chordata; class Mammalia; order Cingulata; family Dasypodidae; genus Dasypus; species Dasypus novemcinctus. The sequence continues at coordinate 41,374,105 of NC_080676.1, forward strand.
CGAAATATGTTTGGAAACTTGGGGTAGATTTTCCCAGAGAATAATATATTTTCTAAAGTGATGGTTAGGTTTCTAAACTAGCTCATAATTACCTGAAAAATAGTTTTGTTTGTAATAAAATACTATTTTTTAAAAGCCATTGTGATAAAAAGAAAGCATGCAGTTGGCTCTTGAGGAAAAGCAGATTTGATTAGAAAATGAGGAGATAAGAGATTTGTAGGTGCTGTAGGATACTTTCAAAGACCTTTAGAGGTTTATAACTAGTTATTTTTTATTTTATTTCACATTTTAGGCCTTTTTATTTTTAAAAATAAAGGCATTACTACCAGCACTGTAGTAATGTTATCAGCTACGATTAAAAATGGTGTTTTTTTTTTGGCTTAAATATATAATGAAGATAGAAAAGGGAAAAGAGATCTTCTACCTGAAGAAATAAGCAATACTTGGAAAAGGAGGGGCAAGTAGGAAGGTTATTTGAGGATATGTGTTGTGT